>NW_025533845.1:140000-267500 GCF_020615455.1 Coregonus clupeaformis
AACCAACTAACTCCTAACCTAACCTAACTAACTCCTAAACCCACTAACAAACTCCTAACCTAACTAACTCCTCCTAACCTAACTAACTCCTTCTAACCTAACTAACTCCTCCTAACCTAACTAACTCCTCCTAACCAACTAACTCCTCCTAACCTGACTAACTCCTCCTAACCTGACTATCTCCTCCTAACCTAACTAACTCCTCCTAACCAACTAACTCCTCCTAACCTAACTAACTCCTCCTAACCTAACTAACTCCTCCTAACCCAACTAACTCCTAAACCAACTAACTCCTAACCTAACCTAACTAACTCCTAAACCCACTAACAAACTCCTAACCTAACTAACTCCTCCTAACCTAACTAACTCCTCCTAACCTAACTAACTCCTCCTAACCTAACTAACTCCTCCTAACCTGACTAACTCCTCCTAACCTGACTAACTCCTCCTAACCTAACTATCTCCTCCTAACCTAACTAACTCCTCCTAACCTAACTAACTCCTCCTAACCTAACTAACTCCTCCTAACCCAACTAACTCCTAAACCAACTAACTCCTAACCTAACCTAACTAACTCCTAAACCCACTAACAAACTCCTAACCTAACTAACTCCTCCTAACCTAACTAACTCCTCCTAACCTAACTAACTCCTCCTAACCTAACTAACTCCTCCTAACCTGACTAACTCCTCCTAACCTAACTACCTCCTCCTAACCTAACTAACTCCTCCTAACCTGACTAACTCCTCCTAACCTAACTAACTCCTCCTAACCTAACTACCTCCTCCTAACCTAACTAACTCCTCCTAACCTGACTAACTCCTCCTAACCTAACTACCTCCTCCTAACCTAACTAACTCCTCCTAACCTGACTAACTCCTCCTAACCTAACTAACTCCTCCTAACCTAACTACCTCCTCCTAACCTAACTAACTCCTCCTAACCTGACTAACTCATCCTAACCTAACTACCTCCTCTCTCCTTTCCTCTCCTTCTCTCCCCTCTGGCTTTCCCCTTCTGCCTGCCTCTCTCCTCTCCCTAATGTTACTTAGAGCTCCTGCCCTCAGAACCACATTTCCCAGGAGGCCGATTGTTACGGCTGATTCAGAACCATTCCACCTGATGATTCACTCCCAAAGAATCAAACCATTAAATTATTCACCACTACAGACCAGCCATATCAGGAACCAATTAGAGTGATTAAGAGTGATTCAGACTTACAGTAAGTTCACTGGCAGGGAATCAAATAACACAGCACTCCATTCCCTATATGTAGTATGGGGCCTTAGGAAAAAAAACAATTACGCTGTGGATTAAAGCATGACATTTGGTACAAGCATTCCTCAGGTGATATGAAAACATCCCAGAAGGGGTGCCCATTTCAAACTAAACCAGGATGCGGAATTCAAAATGGCCGCCAATGTAGATGGTAATGTTTAAAATAGCTTATTAAGGACATATCCTAAAATAACATGAAATGAAGAAACAATAGTGGAGGAAATTAAAGACTCAGAGCCCTGGTTCGGCATCATGATAATACAGCATCCTGGACACTTCAGAGCCCTGGTTCAGCATCATGATAATACAGCATCCTGGACACTTCAGAGCCCTGGTTCAGCATCATGATAATACAGCATCCTGGACACTTCAGAGCCCTGGTTCAGCATCATGATAATACAGCATCCTGGACACTTCAGAGCCCTGGTTCAGCATCATGATAATACAGCATCCTGGACACTTCAGAGCCCTGGTTCAGCATCATGATAATACAGCATCCTGGACACTTCAGAGCCCTGGTTCAGCATCATAATAATACAGCATCCTGGACACTTCAGAGATAATACAGATGTTCTCCTTCTAGAATGACCTCTTGGAAAAGAGATCCTTACTCAGATCATTGACACAATCTAGGCTGGTTGTCTTGTCAGAGAGAACACTGGTAGCTCTCAAGCAATGTGAAAGTGGACCAATCCTGATCGAGGGGGTTGAAATGGTTCAGCTGCAATGGAAAAGAAGGCATCAGTCACCTCTGTGAAATAACGTCCAGGCGCTCCACTGTCTTTTTTTACATTTTCCATGAAACTGTGAGGTTGTATCATGACCTGTGAATGCGTGGCAAGCCTGGCAAAGCCAAACTCTTGTGCATTTCAAGCCTTTCGTAGATGGTGTCGATGCAAATCTCCTGGTGGTTTTTACCCATAACAAAAGCCACCCACAGCTTTATGGTTGGATAATCCTTGGTGAGATGGAAGGAACAGCCAAGCAAGGAGGACAACGACGTCTGTATCCACTGTTCCAATGATAATGGTCTGTGCACCCTTTTGGGCGGCAGGTAGCTTAGTGGTTAAGAGCGTTGTGCCAGTAACAGAAAGGTTGCTGGTTCTAATCCCCGAGCCGACTAGGTGAAAAATATGTCTGTGCCCTTGAGCAAGGCACTTAACCCTAATTGCTGCTGTAAGTCGCTCTGGATAAGAGCGTCTGCTAAATGACTTAAAATGTCAAAAAAATGAAGGACATCTTTAAGATGAAGGCATACTCTTGTGTCTGCCTCTTCATAGTCCAATTTCTGGCATTTATGTCAGACAGCCCTTCGACATCACAGTTGGAACAATGATCTATTTTCCATCTTCAGATTGATTGGCTCACACCTCCTGTGTCAGCATGATGAACCATCTTCAGATTCATTGGCTCACGCCTCCTGTGTCAGCATGATGAACCATCTTCAGATTCATTGGCTCACGCCTCCTGTGTCAGCATGACGAACCATCTCCAGATTAATTGGCTCACACCTCCTGTGTCAGCATGACGAACCATCTTCAGATTAATTGGCTTACACCTCCTGGGTCAGCATGATGAACCATCTTCAGATGAATTGGCTCACGCCTCCTGTGTCAGCATGACGAACCATCTTCAGATTGATTGGCTCACACCTCCTGTGTCAGCATGACGAACCATCTTCAGATTAATTGGCTCACGCCTCCTGTGTCAGCATGATGAACCATCTTCAGATTAATTGGCTTACACCTCCTGGGTCAGCATGATGAACCATCTTCAGATTAATTGGCTCACGCCTCCTGTGTCAGCATGATGAACCATCTTCAGATTAATTGGCTCACACCTCCTGTGTCAGCATGATGAACCATCTTCAGATTGATTGGCTCACACCTCCTGTGTCAGCATGACGAACCATCTTCAGATTAATTGGCTTACACCTCCTGGGTCAGCATGATGAACCATCTTCAGATTAATTGACTCACACCTCCTGTGTCAGCATGACGAACCATCTTCAGATTAATTGGCTCACACCTCCTGTGTCAGCATGATGAACCATCTTCAGATTAATTGGCTCACACCTCCTGTGTCAGCATGACGAACCAACTCCAGATTCATTGGCTCACACCTCCTGTGTCAGCATGACGAACCATCTTCAGATTAATTGGCTCACGCCTCCTGTGTCAGCATGATGAACCATCTTCAGATTCATTGGCTCACACCTCCTGTGTCAGCATGATGAACCATCTTCAGATTGATTGGCTCACACCTCCTGTGTCAGCATGACGAACCATCTTCAGATTAATTGGCTTACACCTCCTGGGTCAGCATGACAAACCATCTTCAGATTAATTGGCTCACGCCTCCTGTGTCAGCATGACGAACCATCTTCAGATTCATTGGCTCACACCTCCTGTGTCAGCATGATGAACCATCTTCAGATTAATTGGCTCACACCTCCTGTGTCAGCATGACGAACCATCTTCAGATTAATTGGCTCACGCCTCCTGTGTCAGCATGATGAACCATCTTCAGATTCATTGGCTCACACCTCCTGTGTCAGCATGATGAACCATCTTCAGATTGATTGGCTCACACCTCCTGTGTCAGCATGACGAACCATCTTCAGATTAATTGGCTTACACCTCCTGTGTCAGCATGATGAACCATCTTCAGATTCATTGGCTCACACCTCCTGTGTCAGCATGATGAACCATCTTCAGATTGATTGGCTCACACCTCCTGTGTCAGCATGACGAACCATCTTCAGATTAATTGGCTTACACCTCCTGTGTCAGCACGACGAACCATCTTCAGATTAATTGGCTCACGCCTCCTGTGTCAGCATGACGAACCATCTTCAGATTAATTGGCTCACGCCTCCTGTGTCAGCATGACGAACCATCTTGGTGGGTAGGAAAGGAATGGACAATGACGTCAATGATTTTGGAGAAGAGGTGGCTAGGGATCTACTGCGATCAGGCCTAGCAGATCAGATTTGTGAGTTGGCAGGTGAAGCGTTACGTTATTTGAAAGGGCTGGAAAAGCAGGGTTATTCCAACGAGAGAAAAACTTTTCCTGCTTTCCATCTGGGAACTTGCTCCCAATGTAGCTTTCCATCTGGGACCTTGCTCCCAATGTAGGTTTCCATCTGGGAACTTTCTCCCAATGTAGCTTTCCATCTGGGAACTTGCTCCCAATGTAGCTTTCCATCTGGGAACTTGCTCCCAATGCAGCTTTCCATCTGGGAACTTGCTCCCAATGTAGCTTTCCATCTGGGAACTTGCTCCCAATGTAGCTTTCCATCTGGGAACTTTCTCCCAATGTAGCTTTCCATCTGGGAACTTGCTCCCAATGTAGCTTTCCATCTGGGAACTTGCTCCCAATGTAGCTTTCCATCTGGGAACTTGCTCCCAATGTAGCTTTCCATCTGGGAACTTGCTCCCAATGTAGCTTTCCATCTGGGAACTTGCTCCCAATGTAGCTTTCCATCTGGGACCTTGCTCCCAATGTAGCTTTCCATCTGGGAACTTGCTCCCAATGTAGCTTTCCATCTGGGAACTTGCTCCCAATGTAGCTTTCCATCTGGGAACTTGCTCCCAATGTAGCTTTCCATCTGGGAACTTGCTCCCAATGTAGCTCTCCATCTGGGACCTTGCTCCCAATGTAGCTTTCCATCTGGGAACTTGCTCCCAATGTAGCTTTCCATCTGGGAACTTGCTCCCAATGCAGCTTTCCATCTGGGAACTTGCTCCCAATGTAGCTTTCCATCTGGGAACTTGCTCCCAATGTAGCTTTCCATCTGGGAACTTTCTCCCAATGTAGCTTTCCATCTGGGAACTTGCTCCCAATGTAGCTTTCCATCTGGGAACTTGCTCCCAATGTAGCTTTCCATCTGGGAACTTGCTCCCAATGTAGCTTTCCATCAGGGAACTTGCTCCCAATGTAGCTTTCCATCTGGGAACTTGCTCCCAATGTAGTTGGCTGAAAAGCGTACAGTCATTTTTTTATGCTGATAGTTGCTTTTTTCTCTTGTGTGACCGGCTTTGCTTTAGCAGTGGTACATTATCCCCTCCTAATGCTCTGATGGATGGATGTGTTCCTATCCATAATGACTTCCTGGAGATATTTATGATATTGAGAAGTGCCTGGTTTCTCAATGTTGTGGACAGTGGTAATAACATCTTTGCTCGCGCAAATTGCATGTTTCCAAAACCAGAAGCTCTGGACGTTTATCTAGGAATGGACTCGTCATGCTTGACATTGTGTTGCACCTGGCCACTTGGGCTTTTTGAATGTTTGCAGGTGTGATGAACTTTGCTTGTGTTGAAGGCGACTCTACATTCAAAAAGCTGGGATTCAAAATTAACCAGTAGTCTGGCCTGCTCAGGTCCTGTTACCATCCATCTCCGGTAGTCTGGCCTGCTCAGGTCCTGTTACCATCCATCTCCAGTAGTCCGGCCTGCTCAGGTCCTGTTACCATCCATCTCCACTAGTCTGGCCTGCTCAGGTCCTGTTACCATCCATCTCCGGTAGTCCGGCCTGCTCAGGTCCTGTTACCACCCATCTCCGGTAGTCCGGCCTGCTCAGGTCCTGTTACCATCCATCTCCACTAGTCTGGCCTGCTCAGGTCCTGTTACCATCCATCTACGGTAGTCTGGCCTGCTCAGGTCCTGTTACCATCCATCTCTGGTAGTCCGGCCTGCTCAGGTCCTGTTACCATCCATCTCCGGTAGTCTGGCCTGCTCAGGTCCTGTTACCATCCATCTCCACTAGTCTGGCCTGCTCAGGTCCTGTTACCATCCATCTCTGGTAGTCTGGCCTGCTCAGGTCCTGTTACCATCCATCTACGGTAGTCTGGCCTGCTCAGGTCCTGTTACCATCCATCTACGGTAGTCTGGCCTGCTCAGGTCCTGTTACCATCCATCTCCAGTAGTCTGGCCTGCTCAGGTCCTGTTACCATCCATCTGCAGTAGTCTGGCCTGCTCAGGTCCTGTTACCATCCATCTCTGGTAGTCTGGCCTGCTCAGGTCCTGTTACCATCCATCTCCGGTAGTCTGGCCTGCTCAGGTCCTGTTACCATCCATCTACGGTAGTCTGGCCTGCTCAGGTCCTGTTACCATCCCATCTCTGGTAGTCTGGCCTGCTCAGGTCCTGTTACCATCCATCTCCGGTAGTCTGGCCTGCTCAGGTCCTGTTACCATCCCATCTCCGGTAGTCTGGCCTGCTCAGGTCCTGTTACCATCCATCTCCGGACGGCAGTGGGGTTCTCTGTTAGACCAATGGCTGCCGCTGTTCCTTTTACCAGCTAATGGTTTTTGCTCATGGGCTTTGGTCAAGCGGTATGAATGAGAACTTGTTGTATTTCTGGCAAAGACCCAGAAGTCTGAGAATTCTTCTCTGATGTCAGCCGGTAGAGTTTTCACGTCTCGGATGTGGCTAGGAATCCACCAACGCGCGGTTTGTTCTGTCCAGCGCAAAGAACCAGGGTGCCGAAGTCTCTAACGTTTCAACACGAAGACCAACATTTCTAGTTCTGTGTTCACAGGCAAAAATCATCAGTCTCTCAAATTCAAGAACAATGTAACTCCTAGGGTGTGTTGACGTTTGTTATTTTGAAGCTTGATAACATGTTTTTTTTTTTACATCGTTAAGGTGAACATTTGAGTGGTTTCCAGGTAGATTTCTGGTGTTTCCAGGCTATTTTTTGCCACTTTAGGCAGGTTACCTATTAAATATAACGAAGAATGGTCACAAATACACTATATTTTTGTATCATATATGGCCAAAAGAAATCAACGGTAATATCACCCATCCAAAATTGTATTCAGTATTGGCGGCCATATTGGATTATATTTAAAAGAATAAGGGGTGCCATGCCCCAGTGTTTGGGCACCCCTTCTAATATCAATTAATACACATCCCAAAGAGCATCTCTACCAAATGTGATGCTTTAATCCGCTCTGTAACGGTTTCATCACTTTTTGGTGCTAAGGCCCCCGGACTAATGATGCAGCTTTTGCCAAAAGTAATGCACTGTATAGGGAATAGAGTGTGTGCGTGTGTGTGTGTGTGTGTGTGTGTGTGTGTGTGTGTGTGTGTGTGTGTGTGTGTGTGTGTGTGTGTGTGTGTGTGTGTGCGTGCGTGGTGTGTGTGTGTGTGTGTGTGTGTGTGCGTGTGTGTGTGTGTGTGCGTGTGTGTGTCTCACCTCACATTCTCTCATGGTGTTGGCTGACCTTCTCTCCGTCTTGTTTATGGTAATAATATTTATCTGGACATAAATGATTGGTTCAACTTTAAACACATATGGACGCAATATTTTCACAGCCCTGCTAACACACGCACACACACACACACACACACACCGTGAGAGTTAACTGTAGAAGTTTCCGGACCTTCTGATTTTAACTGCTGGAAAATGACGGATGTGAAGACAGAGGAGAGATAAATAAATATTCCAAACGATCTTTACGGTAAAGCTCTGCTGTCTTGTGTAATGGAGGTGGTTCGGAAGCATGAGACCCAGGGGCTGTATCTATCAAGCATCTCAGAGTAGGTGGGGAAACCTGATCCTGGATCAGACGCCGCCCCCCTGCAGAGCTGAGACCCAGACATTCTGGAAGGCTCCGGAAGACTGCTCTGGAATGTTGGGAATTCCAACCGGACAACAGTTCTAGAACCGGAACACCAGTGTTCCGCTGCGACAGCTTCATTCAAGCCATGTTGGATTATGCATGAATACTGTGTGTGTGTGTGTGTGTGTGTGTGTGTGTGTGTGTGTGTGTGTGTGAGTGTGTGTGTGTGTGTGAGTGAGTGAGTGCAGGCACGCCAAAACATGTGGCCAGTTACGAGCATAGAGGGACCTTGAAATAACTTTTAGAACACACTCACATCAAGTTTCAAGTTTTAATGGCACGTGCACCAGTACAGTGAAATGTCTTTCATGCAGCTCTATCCCCAACAATGCAGTGATCAATAACAATGTAATATTAAAATAACATCAGGTACAACAAAAACATACAAAATATGAAATAAGAAGAACACGATAAAGTAAGGTGACTATGTACAGGGTCAGTTCCAGAACCATATTAACAATGTGCAGGGATACTGGAGTGATGGAGGTAGATATGTATAGGGGTCAGGTGACTATATACCGGGTCAGTTCCAGTACCATATTAACAATGTGCAGGGATACTGGAGTGATGGAAGTAGATATGTATAGGGGTCAGGTGACTATATACAGGGTCAGTTCCAGTACCATATGAACAATGTGCAGGGATACTGGAGTGATGGAGGTAGATATGTATAGGGGTCAGGTGACTATATACAGGGTCAGTTCCAGTACCATATTAACAATGTGCAGGGATACTGGAGTGATGGAGGTAGATATGTATAGGGGTCAGGTGACTATATACAGGGTCAGTTCCAGTACCATATTAACAATGTGCAGGGATACTGGAGTGATGGAGGTGGATATGTATAGGGGTAAGGTGACTATATACAGGGTCAGTTCCAGTACCATATTAACAATGTGCAGGGATACTGGAGTGATGGAGGTAGATATGTATAGGGGTCAGGTGACTATATACAGGGTCAGTTCCAGTACCATATTAACAATGTGCAGGGATACTGGAGTGATGGAGGTAGATATGTATAGGGGTCAGGTGACTATATACAGGGTCAGTTCCAGTACCATATTAACAATGTGCAGGGATACTGGAGTGATGGAGGTAGATATGTATAGGGGTCAGGTGACTATATACAGGGTCAGTTCCAGTACCATATTAACAATGTGCAGGGATACTGGAGTGATGGAGGTAGATATGTATAGGGGTAAGGTGACTATATACAGGGTCAGTTCCAGTACCATATTAACAATGTGCAGGGATACTGGAGTGATAGAGGTAGATATATATATAGGGGTAAGGTGACTATATACAGTGGGGAAAATACGTATTTAGTCAGCCACCAATTGTACAAGTTCTCCCACTTAAAAAGATGAGAGAGGCCTGTAATGTTCATCATAGGTACACTTCAACTATGACAGACAAAATGAGAAAAAAAATTCCTGAAAATCACATTGTAGGATTTTTAATGAATTTATTTGCAAATTATGGTGGAAAATAAGTATTTGGTCAATAACAAAAGTTTCTCAATACTTTGTTATATACCCTTTGTTGGCAATGACACAGGTCAAACGTTTTCTGTAAGTCTTCACAAGGTTTTCACACTCTGTTGCTGGTATTTTGGCCCATTCCTCCATGCAGATCTCCTCTAGAGCAGTGATGTTTTGGGGCTGTCGCTGGGCAACACGGACTTTCAACTCCCCTCCAAAGATTTTCTATGGGGTTGAGATCTGGAGACTGGCTAGGCCACTCCAGGACCTTGAAATGCTTCTTACGAAGCCACTCCTTCGTTGCCCGGGCGGTGTGTTTGGGATCATTGTCATGCTGAAAGACCCAGCCACGTTTCATCTTCAATGCCCTTGCTGATGGAAGGAGGTTTTCACTCAAAATCTCACGATACATGGTCCCATTCATTCTTTCCTTTACACGGATCAGTCGTCCTGGTCCCTTTGCAGAAAAACAGCCCCAAAGCATGATGTTTCCACCCCCATGCTTCACAGTAGGTATGGTGTTCTTTGGATGCAACTCAGCATTCTTTGTCCTCCAAACACGACGAGTTGAGTTTTTACCAAGAAGTTCTATTTTGGTTTCATCTGACCATATGACATTCTCCCAATCCTCTTCTGGATCATCCAAATGCACTCTAGCAAACTTCAGACGGGCCTGGACATGTACTGGCTTAAGCAGGGGGACACGTCTGGCACTGCAGGATTTGAGTCCCTGGCGGCGTAGTGTGTTACTGATGGTAGGCTTTGTTACTTTGGTCCCAGCTCTCTGCAGGTCATTCACTAGGTCCCCCCGTGTGGTTCTGGGATTTTTGCTCACCGTTCTTGTGATCATTTTGACCCCACGGGGTGAGATCTTGCGTGGAGCCCCAGATCGAGGGAGATGATCAGTGGTCTTGTATGTCTTCCATTTCCTAATAATTGCTCCCACAGTTGATTTCTTCAAACCAAGCTGCTTACCTATTGCAGATTCAGTCTTCCCAGCCTGGTGCAGGTCTACAATTTTGTTTCTGGTGTCCTTTGACAGCTCTTTGGTCTTGGTCATAGTGGAGTTTGGATTGTGACTGTTTGAGGTTGTGGACAGGTGTCTTTTATACTGATAACAAGTTCAAACAGGTGCCATTAATACAGGTAACGAGTGGAGGACAGAGGAGCCTCTTAAAGAAGAAGTTACAGGTCTGTGAGAGTCAGAAATCTTGCTTGTTTGTAGGTGACCAAATACTTATTTTCCACCATAATTTGCAAATAAATTCATTAAAAATCCTACAATGTGATTTTCTGGATTTTTTTTCTTCAATTTGTCTGTCATAGTTGACGTGTACCTATGATGAAAATTACAGGCCTCTCTCATCTTTTTAAGTGGGAGAACTTACACAATTGGTGGCTGACTAAATGCTTCCCCCCCCCCCCCACTGTACAGGGTCATTTCCAGTACCATATTAACAATGTGCAGGGATACTGGAGTGATGGAGGTAGATATGTATAGGGGTCAGGTGACTATATACAGGGTCAGTTCCAGTACCATATTAACAATGTGCAGGGATACTGGAGTGATGGAGGTAGATATGTATAGGGGTCAGGTGACTATATACAGGGTCAGTTCCAGTACCATATTAACAATGTGCAGGGATACTGGAGTGATGGAGGTAGATATGTATAGGGGTCAGGTGACTAGGCATCAGGATATATGATAAACAGAGTAGCAGCAGCTTGTATGTGAGTGGGTGGGCGTGTGTGTAGTCGGTATAAATGCATGTGCTTATTATGTGTGATTGAGCAGATGATGGAGTGAGTGTTTGTGTGTGTGTTGGAGTGACAGTGTGTGTGAGTGTGTAGCTATTTATGGCTTGGGGACAGAAGCTGTTCAGGAGCCTGTTGGTGTCAGACTTGATGCTCCGGTACCGCTTGCCGTGCGGAAGCAGAGAGAACAGTCTATGGCTTGGGTGGCTGGAGTCTTTTTCGATTTTCCGGGCCTTCCTTTCACCTTTCTCCTGATATAGATGTCCTGGATTGCAGGGAGCTCGGCCCCAGTGATGTACTGGGCTGTCCGCACCACCCTCTGTAGCACCATGCGATCCAGGGCGGTGCTATGGCCATACCAGGCGGTGATGCAGCCAGTCAAGATGCTCTCAAAGCTGTATAACTTTTTGAGGATCTTCAGGGCCCACACCAAACCTTTTCAACCTACCGAGGGGGAAGAGGCGCTGTCGCTCTTCTTCCCGACCGTGTTGGTGTGTGTGTGGACCATTCCAAGTCCTTGGTGATGTGGACACCGATGAACTTGAAACTCACGACCCGCTCCACTACAGCCCTGTCGATGTGGATGGGGGCGTGGCCCCCCCGTTTCCTGTAGTCCACTATCAGCTCCTTGGTCTTACTAACGTTAAGGGAGCGGTTGTTGTCCCGGCAACACACTGCCAGGTCACTGACCTCCTCCCTGTAGGCTGCCACAGGCCTACCACTGTCGTCAGCAAACTTGACGATGGTGTTGGAGTCGTGCGTGGCCACGCAGTCGTGGGTGAACAGGGAGTACAGGAGGGGACTAAGCACACAACCCTGTGGGGCCCCCGTGTTGAGGATCAGCGTGTCGGATGTGTTGTTGCCTACCCTCACCACCAGGGGGCAGCCCGTCAGGAAGTCCAGGATCCAGTTGCAGAGGGAGGTGTTCAGTCCTAGGATCTGTTATGAGGAGTTTCTGGTATTGAGAAGTTCCGGATGGAAGAGATCAGTCGACACTCAGCTGGAAGTTCGATTTACATTTATTTCAGTACTGGATCATATGACAAGATGGAACGTGCTTTGCCTCTTGTCATATGACCGACTTCCCATACCAAATCTCTTAGCTTATATAATGCCCTTCCAATCTACTTTTATCTTACCCAGCTGCTAAACCATTATTGATTGTCACTCATCCACCACCATTTCATCCATTCCATCACGCACCCCATCCTAAGATTCATCATCCACCTCCTTGGTGTCGTGTGGCACCCTAGCCAGGCCATTCCATCACGCACCCCATCCTAAGATTCATCATCCACCTCCTTGGTGTCGTGTGGCACCCTAGCCAGGCCATTCCATCACGCACCCCATCCTAAGATTCATCATCCACCTCCTTGGTGTCGTGTGGCACCCTAGCCAGGCCATTCCATCACGCACCCCATCCTAAGATTCATCATCCACCTCCTTGGTGTCGTGTGGCACCCTAGCCAGGCCATTCCATCACGCACCCCATCCTAAGATTCATCATCCACCTCCTTGGTGTCGTGTGGCACCCTAGCCAGGCCATTCCATCACGCACCCCATCCTAAGATTAGCACCAGCGGCCCCCCAATCTACTGACACTGACCTATCTTGGCACACTGACCTATCTTGGCACACTGACCTATCTTGGCACACTGACCTATCTTGGCACACTGACCTTCTGTTCCTATCCCATGACAACCAATACCACATGGCTTGTCCTATGTTCTCTGTCCGCATACAGATGATGATTTCTCCCATACATGAATGAATCTTGTATCACAAATCATCAGAACAGGGTCCCTAGCTTGGTGATGAGCTTGGAGGGGGGACAATGGCGTTGAACGCTGAGCTGTAGTCAACGAACAGCATTCTAGGTGGGTGAGGGCAGCGTGGAGTGCAATTGAGATTTTGTCGTCTGTGGATCTGTTGGGACGGTATGCAAATTGGTGTGGGTCTAGGGCGTCTGGGAGGATGGAGTTGATGTGAGCCATGACCAGCCTTTCAGAGCACTTCATGATTACAGAAGTGAGTGCTACAGGGCGGTAGTCGTTGTGCATGAATCCTTAGAGTTCTTGGGAAACAGGAATGATGGTGGTCGTCTTAAAACATGTGGTGATTACAGACTGGAACAAGGAGAGGTTGGAAATAACCGTGAATATACCTGCCAGCTGTTCTGAGAGCGAGATCACGATGTTGCACGATGTTGTTGTTGTCAAAGCGTGCATAAAAATGCATTGAGTTCCTCTGGTCGAGAGGCATGGTTGGGCAGATCACAGTTGGGTCTTCCCTTGTAATCCGTAATGGACTGTAGCCCCCTGCCACATGCGTCGGAGCCTGTGTAATAGGATAACACCTTATTCCTATACTGTCCTTTTGCTCGTTTGATGACTCTGCGGAGGTCATAGTGGGACTTCCTGTTCTTGTTCCTGTCCTCAGCTGTAGCCCCAGGGTTGTCTATGATAGCCCTGTGTGTGGAAAGCCCTGTACTTTAGTTTAGCGCCAACCTCTGTGTTAATCCAGGGCTTTTGATTGGGGAAGCAGTTAACCTTTACTGTGGGGACAACGTCGACAATGCATTCCGAATGAAGGCGCTGGTTAGCTCGTCGACGTTATCGGCGTCCCGAAACATATTCCAAACAGTGCTAGCGAAACACTTCTGTAGCATACTCTCTGATTCTGGTGTCCGTTTCTCAACGGAGCAAGTAACGGGTAATTCCTGAGTTTCTGCTTGTAAACAGGAAGCAGGAGTACAGAGTCATGATCTGATTTCCCGAATGGCGTTAGAGGGAGTGCCTCGTACGCTTGCTTTATCTCCCATAGTGGCGAGGGAGGAAGTGTTGACGGAAGTTGGGCATCGCGTGTCTTAATGATGCAGAATTAAAATTGCCGGCAACCAGAAAAGCAGCCTCTGGGTGTATGTTTTCCTGCTTGCTTATAGCCTCGTACAGTTTTTTTCTTGTCCTGAGGTGAAATGTATGCAACAGTCACGATAACAGCTGAAAACTCCCTCGGGAGGTAGAAGGGTCGGCATTTGACCTTTCAGGTATTCCGAGACCTGGTTAACAGCGGGTGACACTTCCACCAGTTGTTGTTGATGAAGAGGCAAAATCCCTCCCACCCTCGATTTATCCAACTCCACTGTCCTGTCCGCCCGATGAATGGAGAATCCATCGAGTTGGATGAGCCACGAGGGGTATCTTGTCCGAGAGCCAAGTATCAGAAAAGCAGAGTATATTGCAGTTTCGAGAGACCCATTGTTAGAAAATCCTTGATCGGAGGTCATCCATCTTACTATCAAGTGACTGTCACGTCTACTCCTGCTCCCATCCTCTGGCGTGCGACGTCGCCGGAATACTGACCACCGGTCCTGGGATTCATCATTACGCACACCTGGACTCCATCATTATGCGCTCCTGCAGATCATTATGATTCCCACCTGGACTCCATCATTACGCGCTCCTGCAGATCATTATGATTCCCACCTGGACTCCATCATTACACTCCTGCAGATCATTATGATTCCCACCTGGACTCCATCATTACGCGCTCCTGCAGATCATTATGATTCCCACCTGGACTCCATCATTATGCGCTCCTGCAGATCATTATGATTCCCACCTGGACTCCATTACCTTCCTTATTACCTTCCCTCCCTTCCCGCGGTTACGCCGTCTCCTTTTCATGTTTGTTGTTTTATTAAAACGTTTCACCTTCACCTGCTTCTCGACTCACAGCGTCATTGTTACAGTGACTGTAGGACGGAGGGAAGGGGTCGCCTGCTTCTCGACTCACAGCGTCATTGTTACAGTGACTGTAGGATGGAGGGAAGAGGTCGCCTGCTTCTCGACTCACAGCGTCATTGTTACAGTGACTGTCGGACGGAGGGAAGAGGTCGCCTGCTTCTCGACTCACAGCGTCATTGTTACAGTGACTGTAGGACGGAGGGGAGGGGTCGCCTGCTTCTCGACTCACAGCGTCATTGTTACAGTGACTGTAGGATGGAGGGAAGGGGTCGCCTGCTTCTCGACTCACAGCGTCATTGTTACAGTGACTGTAGGATGGAGGGAAGAGGTCGCCTGCTTCTCGACTCACAGCGTCATTGTTACAGTGACTGTAGGATATGGGGAAGAGGTCGCCTGCTTCTCGACTCACAGCGTCATTGTTACAGTGACTGTAGGATGGAGGGAAGGGGTCGCCTGCTTCTCGACTCACAGCGTCATTGTTACAGTGACTGTAGGATGGAGGGAAGAGGTCGCCTTAATGTCTCCAGGATCATTGGGTTGGAATTACAGAAAGATCCCAGGGCAGATGAGTCGAAGTTGAAGCTGGAATTGAGGTAAGTAACTGCCAATCTGAAGTTCATAAGTTATTGTCGGTTGTAAGAAATTATAGCGGAAACATTTTGTGAAATTAATGTAAAAATAAACTACAAAATAATAACAAAATAGCCGACATCCAGTGGAGCATCACCACAATACACACCACAATACACACAACAATACACATCACAGTGCACATCACAATACACATTACAACACACATCACAGTAAACATCACAATACACATCACACACTACAAATCACACTACAAATCACACAATACACATCACACTACACATCACATCACACTACAAATCACACAATACACATCAACATATACATCACACAATACACATCGCAATGTACATAACAATACACAATACACATCACTTACGTCAATCCTTTGGTCCTTAAATGAAACTGGTATACTTTTTTATTTATCACAGTTTTCTTTAACCAATTATGTTCTTTAATGCAAGGCCGACAGACAAGTTCCTTACTTTTTCTCCCCTTCCACTTTCCTCTTTCATTATTGCAGTAATGCTGCAATTAGTTGGTTGTTATTTTGGGTAGAGCAGACAATTCCATATGTTGTTGTTAGCTGCATGTGCGACATAACGCCACCAGTCCTACCTATGATATCATTTACGAAGATTATACCTTTTCTAAACATTTTTTCAAAAAATATTGTTTTTTTTATCAATTAGTATATTTGAGTTTAACTGTGACGTAACTCCACCAGAGGGATAGTGGAGATTCATATCCAATCCGTAACTCCACCAGTCCTGTTTATGATATAATTTACAAAATATTATACCGTTTTTTTTTTGTTTTTTTTTCGAGAACAATGTTTTTTTGGGGATCAATTAGTATATTTGAGTTTAACCATAATATTTGTTGTAATATTTGTTCTGTCTTTTCTGGTGGATTAAACTGAAATTGTAACCAACTTTCTATGGCTTGTTATAAAAATAGCGATATTTTTGAGATTATTTCCTTTTCAAATAACTGAAAGTGAGAGGTTGTAATCTGAATCTAGGAGAAAAGGCCATTCTAGAACATTGGGTGAGACAATCTTACTAATTTGCTAGAGAACCAGGTGTAACGATCCCGGCAGTCTGAGTCGGGTCCTGTCTGGTGACTAGTTTTTCTGTTCGTGATCTCCAGTTTCCCGAGGGTTCGGGAACGCTCCGGGGAGCTCTCTTGATTTCCGCACCTGCATCCCGTCAGCAATCTGCACACCTGGTCCTGATCATCACCCTTCTTAGGCTCTGGCCTAACATCCATTCCCTGCCGGATCGTTAGCCATGAACAGTAGGTTTACCAGAGTATCAGTCTTAGAGCCTAGCGTTAGTTTTGTTGTTTTTGCACCTTGTTGGTTTGTTGCTTACTTACCCCCGTTTTGTTCCATCTGCAGTCACCCGTCCGGAACCTTCATCCAACCTCTGCCTGGTGGTCGGGCGGCTGCCGACCCAGGATGGGATCAACCACTGCACCCCCAACAACTAATCAACGCCGCCCGCTCTGTTCCCTGGATTATTCAGCATCACTCTTGAATTTGTAAATAAACACTCACCTTCGTTTCAACTTACCTTGTCCTGGTCTGCTTCTGGGTTCTGGCTTAGCAACTCGTGACAGAACGATCCGGCCAGTAATGAACCCAGCGGACCTGGACTCTGTTCGCCATGCCATTACCCAGCAGGAGAAGATGTTGGGCCATCATAGCACGGTACTACAGGAGATCGCGTTGTCAGTTCGGAACCTTTCTACCGGTCTGACGGAGGTCCAGAACCAACGCAAGTGTCCGGTGGAGGATCCACTACCGGTTTCACCCATCTCGCCTGCCGCTTCTGAAGCTGTGTCCTTCCGTGAGCCCAAGGTTCCGACGCCGGATAAATATGAGGGGGAGCTGGGAAGATGCCGTTCCTTCCTTATGCAGTGTGGATTAGTGTTCGATCTACAGCCCTACTCTTATGCCACAGACAAGGCTAGGATAGCCTTTGTGATTGAGTTGTTGCGTGGTCGAGCGCTGGAGTGGGCTTCAGCCGTTTGGGAACGACAGGATCCCTGCATGGCTTCATACCAGGGGTTCACGGCCGAGATGAGGAAGCTCTTCGACCATTCCGTCCGAGGGAGGGACGCAGCTAGGCGCCTGTTTTCGCTTCGCCAAGGAACTCGCAGCGTGGCCGACTTCGTGATCGAGTTCAAGACGTTGGCTGTGGAGAGTGGGTGGAATGAGGAGGCTCTGCAAGCGGCCTTTTACCAGGGTCTGTCGGAGCAGCTCAAGGATGAGTTGATCTCCTATCCGGAGCCTAGTGACCTGGACAGCTTGGTAGCCTTGTCTATTCGGGTGGATAATCGAGTCCGAGAGCCGAAGGAGGGAGAAGCAATGGGTTCCGTCCAACCGATCAGCTTCTCAGGTTCCAGTCGGGTCGTCAAACTGCGCGGCTCGCTAAAGTTGGGAGGACTTTTAGCGAGCCAGTTTCGACCTCTCAATACCTCTGTCAGACCCCCGTTTCCGGCTACCCTTATGAACAGGAATCAGAGCTTAGCGATTAACGCTTTTATCGATTCAGGTGCCGATGGAAGCTTTCTAGATGCCGAGTTGGTGGAACAGCTGGGGCTTTCCAAGGAGCAATTGCCGGAAGCCATTGAAGCTACCACTCTGGACGGCAGTAGTCTGGCACGTATCACGATGAGGACTGAACCGGTTAAGATGCGGTTGTCGGGGAATCATTCTGAGATGATTTCATTCTTCATTCTGCCGTCTTCCCATGTTCCTCTGGTCCTTGGATACCCCTGGCTGAAGGAACACAATCCCACGTTCGATTGGGTGACGGGCAAGGTAACGAGTTGGAGCCTTGATTGTCATGCTAACTGTCTCAAGACTGCCTGCCCCCATTCGGTTCCCAGTCAGGTGATTGAGGCTAAACCCCCAGATTTGTCCCTGGTTCCCGAGACATATCACGATTTGGGGGAAGTGTTCAGTAAGCAGAAGGCTCTGTCACTCCCTCCCCACCGACCATATGATTGTGCCATCAACCTGTTCCCTGGAGCTGTCTACCCCAAGGGAAGGTTATACAGTATCTCCCGACCTGAACGTGAGGCTTTGGAGACCTACATCAAGGAGTCCCTAGCTGCTGGTCTCGTTCGTCCCTCGTCATCACCCCTGGGGGGCAGGATTCTTCTTTGTGGGTAAGAAGGATGGCTCTCTTCGACCGTGTATTGATTATCGGGGGTTGAATGACATCACGGTCAAGAACAAGTATCCCCTGCCCTTGATGAGTTCTGCCTTCGACTCCTTACAGGGTGCTACGGTGTTCACCAAGCTAGACCTACGCAATGCGTATCACATGGTCCGGATCAGAGAGGGGGACGAGTGGTTGACGGGTTTCAATACACCGATGGGTCACTTCGAGTATCAGGTGATGCCGTTTGGACTGACCAATGCTCCAGCGGTATTCCAGAGTATGGTGAACGACGTCCTGAGAGATATGATCGGTCTCTTTGTGTTTGTTTACCTGGATGACATTCTGATCTTCTCGAAGGAACCTTCCGACCACGTCCAGCATGTCCGGCAGGTTCTGCAGCGATTGTTGGAGAATCGCCTGTTCGTGAAGGCCGAGAAGTGCGAGTTTCACGCCCACACGACATCCTTTCTCGGGTACATCATCTCCAGGGGAGAGATTAGGATGGACCAGGAGAAGGTTAGAGCGGTTCTGGAATGGGCCCAGCCCGGTACGAGATTGCAGCTCCAGAGATTTTTTGGGGTTTGCGAATTTCTACCGCAGATTCATCCGGGATTACAGCCGTGTGGCCGCTCCGTTAACTGCCTTGACTTCCAGTATCAGGACCTTCAAGTGGAATCCGGAGGCGGATCGAGCGTTTCTGGATTTGAAGAGGCGATTCACCAACGCACCGATTCTCTCTCAACCGGACACGGCCCGTCAGTTCGTCGTTGAAGTGGACGCGTCTGATGTGGGAGTTGGCGCCATCCTGTCGCAGCGATGCTCCACGGACAGTAAACTCCATCCCTGCGCCTACTACTCTCGTCGCCTTTCGCCTGCGGAGAGGAATTACGATGTGGGTAACCGGGAGCTTCTCGCGGTGAAACTTGCCTTGGAGGAGTGGCGCCACTGGTTGGAGGGGTCGGAGCAACCGTTTATTGTCTGGACTGACCACAAGAATCTTGCTTACGTGCAATCGGCTAAACGTCTCAACTCCCGTCAGGCCAGGTGGGCGTTGTTTTTCGGACGATTCAAGTTTTCCCTGACGTTCCGACCTGGATCTAAGAACGGCAAGGCGGACGCCTTGTCCCGGATGTTCTCCAAGACGGAGGAGAGTGGGTCCAAGACCGAGACAATTCTCCCCCGGAACTGCGTCGTGGGAGCAGTTATGTGGAAGGTTGAGGAGGAGGTGCTGGCGGCCCTTCGGACTCAGCCCGGTCCCGGTAACGGTCCACCCGGTCGGTTGTTTGTGCCTGAGTCGGTTCGTCCTGCTGTCCTCAAATGGTCCCACGCCAGCAAGATGGCTTGTCACCCTGGCGTGGCTCGGACAATGGCGTTTCTTCGCAGACGTTTTTGGTGGCCTGCCATGGCCGAGGATACTCGGGGTTTTGTTGCTGCCTGTCCAGTGTGTGCGCAGAATAAGAGTACCAATCGGCCCAGCTCTGGACTACTTCACCCCCCTTCCTATTCCCCGGCGACCATGGTCGCATCTGGCCCCTGGACTTCGTCACTGGGTTGCCCGCTTCTGAGGGGAACACGGTCGTTCTGACTATCGTGGACAGATTCAGCAAGTTCGCCCCACTTTGTGCCAATTGCCAAGCTTCCCTCTGCCTCGGAGACGTCCGAGATCCTGGTTAGGGAGGTTTTCAGGGTCCACGGTTTGCCCAGTGATATCGTTTCCGACCGTGGCCCTCAGTTTACCTCTGCTGTCTGGAAGTCCTTCTGTTTGGCCATTGGAGCTACAGTCAGTCTCACATCTGGGTTTCACCCCCAATCCAATGGTCAGGCGGAGAGAGCCAACCAGAAGATGGAATCCACGCTACGCTGCCTGGTCTCTTCCAACCCCACCTCCTGGGTCTCTCAGTTGCCTTGGGTTGAGTATGCCCACAATACTCTCCCCTACATCTGCCACTGGGATGTCTCCCTTCCAGTGCCTGTATGGCTACCAACCTCCCCTGTTCCCTTCTCAGGAGAAGGAGCTCTCAGTGCCTTCTGTTCAGGCCCATATTCGTCGTTGCCACCGGACCTGGCATCGGGCCAGAAAGGCACTCCTTAGAGTTTCGGACCGGTATCAGCTCCAGGCGAATCGTCGCCGGATCCCCGCTCCCACCTATTCCATCGGAGATAGGGTCTGGTTGGCCACACGGGATCTTCCGTTACGGACTGAGTCTAGGAAGTTGTTACCGAGGTTCATTGGTCCGTTTGTGGTGGAGAAGGTGATCAATCCGGTGGCAGTTCGACTCAAACTCCCGAGGACGCTCAGAGTCCATCCCACCTTTCATGTCTCCTGCCTCAAGCCTGTTTTCCTCAGTCCTCTGTTGCCTCCTCCGCCTCCTCCTCCTCCTCCTCGGATGATCGGAGGTGGTCCTGCCTACACGGTGCGTCGCATCATGGATTCCAGACGGCGGGGCCGGGGTTTCCAGTATCTCGTGGACTGGGAGGGGTATGGTCCTGAAGAGAGGAGTTGGATTCCGCGGCGACAGGTCCTAGATGCTGACCTCATCAGTGACTTCTACCGCCTCCATCCTGGCGCGCGGGGAGTCCGCCCGGTGGCGTTCGTCGGAGGGGGGTACTGTAACGATCCCGGCAGTCTGAGTCGGGTCCTGTCTGGTGACTAGTTTTTCTGTTCGTGATCTCCAGTTTCCCGAGGGTTCGGGAACGCTCCGGGGAGCTCTCTTGATTTCCGCACCTGCATCCCGTCAGCAATCTGCACACCTGGTCCTGATCATCACCCTTCTTAGGCTCTGGCCTAACATCCATTCCCTGCCGGATCGTTAGCCATGAACAGTAGGTTTACCAGAGTATCAGTCTTAGAGCCTAGCGTTAGTTTTGTTGTTTTTGCACCTTGTTGGTTTGTTGCTTACTTACCCCCGTTTTGTTCCATCTGCAGTCACCCGTCCGGAACCTTCATCCAACCTCTGCCTGGTGGTCGGCGGCTGCCGACCCAGGATGGGATCAACCACTGCACCCCCAACAACTAATCAACGCCGCCCGCTCTGTTCCCTTGATTATTCAGCATCACTCTTGAATTTGTAAATAAACACTCACCTTCGTTTCAACTTACCTTGTCCTGGTCTGCTTCTGGGTTCTGGCTTAGCAACTCGTGACACCAGGTCGGATTTAAGTATAACTTTTGTACAACTGAAGCTTTTAGTGAGAGGTCTAATGCTTTAATATTTAATAATTTCTGCCCTCCAAATTCATATTCATTATATAAATAGGCCCGTTCAATTTTGTGATATGACTAAAGAGTTAATCAGGGTGATTTTTCCACAAATAGACAGGTATCTTATCTATTTTTGCAAACTTTCTATTAAAATGTATTGTAGTGAGATCATTTATTTCGGGATATGAATACCAAGTATGTCCACTTCACCGTCAGACCATTTTATTGGTAAACTACATGGTAATTTAAAAGTTGTATTTTGTTTAATGTGAACGTTTTATTTCTTAGTGATCCAATACGTAATATAGTACACTTATCATAATTTGGTTGTAATCCAGAGGTTAGAAAAACTATCTATATCCTCTATGAGGCTGTGGAGGGATTCAAGTTGTGGATTTAAAAGAAAACATGAATCATCAGCGTACAATGACACCTTTGTTTTTAAGCACTGGATTTCTAACTCCTTAATATTATTGTTGGATCTGATTTTAATAGCTAACATCTCGATGGCCATAATAAATAGATATACCGATAGTGGACAACCTTGTTCTACTCCTCTTGACAGTTTAAAACTTTCTGTGAAGTAACCATTATTTACTATTTTACACCTAGAGTTACTATACATAACTTTAACCCGTTTTATAAGAGATTCTCCAAAATTGAAATATTCCAGGCGTTTATATTTTACTCCAATGTTAGTAAACAATGTAAATATACACTGTATAGCCTCAAGACGTGGTTAAAGGTAGACTCAGCAATATGACGTGGATGCAGAAAGTAAACAGCATAGTGGGTCAATTTCCGGGAACTACTAAGAGCGTTGAAGCGCGAGACTCAACTTCTCTGCTGTTTTGGTGCCCTGGCTACCGTGAAGCGAACCAGTGTGCACATGAGCAGATACTGTGTGTGACCGTGTGAGAGCGAAGTGTTGCGTCTCTCTCATCTCAATATCTCTGGTGCTGCTCGTTGGTAGCGTGGACAGCTGCTAGTGGGCTTTATGGATCTCCACTATCTTCAGCCAAGGGTAAACAACGCAAAATACAATACGCCACATCAGGAAGTAGCATTCCTAGGCATTAACCACTCTAGCATGGTGCTGGAAAATGGTGTTTAATAAAGAAAGTATGCATATTTTCCCTTTTTTTTTTTTTTTTTTGCCTTCTCTCCATTAAAACTACTTAAGGAGGACATCGAAGCCTTTCCAGCCTGAATGGATAATGTTTTCGTTAGGAACCCGTCGCCGGGGGACAGGAGTGCATCCCCAGCTGTGTACATCAAGCCCAGAGGATAGTGGAGGTCCATAAAGCCCAGAGGATAGTGGAGATCCATAAAGCCCAGAGGATAGTGGAGATCCATAAAGCCCAGAGGATAGTGGAGGTCCATAAAGCCCAGAGGATAGTGGAGATCCATAAAGCCCAGAGGATAGTGGAGATCCATAAAGCCCAGAGGATAGTGGAGATCCATAAAGCCCAGAGGATAGTGGAGATCCATAAAGCCCAGAGGATAGTGGAGATCCATAAAGCCCAGAGGATAGTGGAGATCCATAAAGCCCAGAGGATAATGCAAAGCCCACTAGCGGCTGCCCAGGCTATGCTCGTGGCAACGTCATTTCGCTGAGTTTACCTTCAAAACTATAATTTTATGGATGGTCAGTCCTTGCATCCATAGCTATGTCTATAAATTTGAGAGTGATTCCATTTCTCCAGCCCCTATCAGCCCCTCAGCTTTTTACCGAAACAGTGGCGTGGAATGCTTTGTTATTGTTTCAACGGCTGTTTGGCCCTTTAAAGGTTAGGATTGTGGGCTAGAATGATCTGATCGTAGATCTGTCGTTAGGGTCTTGTAGTGTAGAATCCGTTGTATAGCTGCAGTGCCGTTACTGAACGATAGAGGGAGGCAGGGGACACGTTGAATGCGGAAACCGGAAGTAAGGACATTTCGTCACCCGTAGTGGGAAATTCAAACTTCTGCAACAAAACGTCACTGAGCGAGAAGGTCGCATAGTACATTTCCAAAGTATATATTTCCACATTCGTGATAACATTTGCTGCTTTACGGACTAGATCCAAGTTTGTATTTAAGGTAGGTTCGAAGGATAACTCAGCTAGCCAAACAGTGCGAAAATAACGTTAGTCTAGCTAGGTGAAACCTTAGCAAACTTGGCAACCGCAAGTCATTAAATTAGCTAGCTAACGTAATAATGTAGCGAGCTGGTTAGAATTGATAAGTCCTGTCACAGCTTGCTACGGTATTTATATATGCTAGAAGTGTAAGTATGTTATTCTTGTCATCTTATGCGTTGAAACATTTTCGTGTAAGTTAACATTTAGCTTATAGACTTTTCAAAGGAGACCGAAGGTTGTCAGTTGACAGGCAGCTAACGTTAACTAGCTAAGCCAGACTAGACAGTTTGCGAGACAGATTTGCAACGTGTGTGGATGCTATGTTAGCCAGTAGCCACCAATTGGAACTAGCCTTCTGGAGCCTTTTGGCTAAATGTCACTGTGTGCTTTTGTCGCAGCGGTGAGGTTGTGTGGTCGACGAGATGCCCATGGACAGCGCGGCGGAACTCCTCAAGTACTATGAAGTCTACGAGACCATCGGCTCGGGTGAGACATCCCGACGCAAACCACCGCATCCATACCCGACACAACCACCCCATACCTGACACAACCACCCCATACCTGACACAACCACCCCATACCTGACACAGGAGGAACCTGGAGTGTGTGTGTTCATTCATGCAGCTCTGTGTGCATGTAGCTGTGTGTGGTCTGTGTCTGGTCCCTGTGTGTGTGTGTTATCTGTTCTGACCTGTGTGTGTGTCTTATCTGATCTGCTATGCAGCTGGGTGTGTTGTGTGTCCATCGGGAGGCTTTGCTAAGGTCAAGCTGGGTGTGTTGTGTGTCCATCGGGAGGCTTTGCTAAGGTCAAGCTGGGTGTGTTGTGTGTCCATCAGGAGGCTTTGCTAAGGTCAAGCTGGGTGTGTTGTGTGTCCATCAGGAGGCTTTGCTAAGGTCAAGCTGGGTCGCCACATCCTGACAGGAGAGAAGGTGGCCATTAAAATCATGGAGAAGAAGGAACTGGGGGTGAGTCTCCCTCCCTCTCTCTCTCATCTCTTTCTTCCTCTCTCTCTTCCTCCCTCTTTCACTCTCATTCCCACTCTCTCGCTCTCCCTATTTCATTCTCTCTCTTCCTGTCTCTCTCGCTCTCTCTCTCTCTCTCTCTCTCTCTCTGTCTCTCTCTCTCTCTCTCTGTGTCTCTCTCTCTCTCTCTCTCTCTCTCTCTCTCTCTCGCTCTCTCTCTCTCTGTCTCTCTAATATTTACTGTGTTTTTACTGTGGTGGTTTTAATCAAATGTGAATGGCTTGTTAAAGAAACACAAAGTTTAAAAAAATATATATATATATTTTATTCTGTGCAGGAGGACCTTCCTCGTGTGAAGGTGGAGATAGAGGCCATGAAGAGTCTGAGCCATCAGCATGTCTGTAGACTGTACCATGTGATTGAGACTAATACCAAGATATACATGGTGCTGGAGGTAGGACCCCACTCATCAGCATGTCTGTAGACTGCACCATGATATAGACTAATACCAAGATATACATGGTGCTGGAGGTAGGACCCCCACACATCAGCATATCTGTAGACTGCACCATGATATAGACTAATACCAAGATATACATGGTGCTGGAGGTAGGACCCCACACATCAGCATGCCTGTAGACTGCACCATGATATAGACTAATACCAAGATATACATGGTGCTGGAGGTAGGACCCCACTCATCAGCATGTCTGTAGACTGTACCATGATATAGACTAATACCAAGATATACATGGTGCTGGAGGTAGGACCCCACACATCAGCATATCTGTAGACTGCACCATGATATAGACTAATACCGTCTGTCTGTCTGTGTCTCCTCCTCCTCCAGTATTGTCCAGGAGGAGAGCTGTTTGACTACATCATAGCTAAGGACCGTCTGTCTGAAGAGGAGACCAGGGTGTTCTTCAGGCAGATCGTCTCAGCGCTGGCCTACGTCCACAGCCAGGGGTACGCCCACAGAGACCTCAAACCGGTAGGTAACCAGGGATACGCTCACAGAGACGTCAAACCTGTAGATAACCAGGGGTACGCCCACAGAGACCTCAAACCGGTAGGTAACCAGGGATATGCCCACAGAGACCTCAAACCGGTAGGTAACCAGGTATACGCCCACAGAGACCTCAAACCAGTAGGTAACCAGGGATACGCCCACAGAGACCTCAAACCGGTAGGTAACCAGGGATATGCCCACAGAGACCTCAAACCGGTAGGTAACCAGGGATACGCCCACAGAGACCTCGAACCAGTAGGTAACCAGGGATACGCCCACAGAGACCTCAAACCGGTAGGTAACCAGGGATACGCCCACAGAGACCTCGAACCGGTAGGTAACCAGGGATACGCCCACAGAGACCTCGAACCAGTAGGTAACCAGGGATACGCCCACAGAGACCTAAAACTGGTAGGTAACCAGGGATACGCTCACTGAGACCTCAAACCGGTAGGTAACCAGGGATACGCTCACAGAGACCTCAAACCTGTAGATAACCAGGGATACGCTCACAGAGACCTCATACCGGTAGGTAACCAGGGATACGTCCACAGCGGATACACTCATTGCTAAAATCATGAACTATCCCTTTAAAATGACTCTGAGCCAAGCAGCCAAATGATGAAAACAAGTGATTTTAACTTTAAGATTGCATGAATTATACATTAATTATACAAATACTGACTTTAAAGGTTGACTTTGGGGGAAAAAAACGCTAAAATAACAGCTTTAAACTGTGTAACTGATCAATGCACCATCATACCAGGTCATTTAATGCTTAAAAACAAAAAACAAATGGATGTGCCATTTCTTACCGATCTGTACAGCTTCCCTCTAAATACAAAATACAGTGGCTAGCTTAGCTAACGAACTAGCTACGACACATCAACACATACTGGAGGACTTACTGGCCAGCTACAGTGGCTAGCTTAGCTAACGAACTAGCTACGACGCATCAACACATACTGGAGGAGTTACTGGCTAGCTACAGTGGCTAGCTTATCTAACGAACTAGCTACGACACATCAACACATACTGGAGGAGTTACTGGCTAGCTACAGTGGCTAGCTTAGCTAACGAACTAGCTACGACACATCAACACATACTGGAGGAGTTTACTGGCTAGCTACAGTGGCTAGCTTAGCTAACGAACTAGCTACGACACATCAACACATACTGGAGGAGTTTACTGGCTAGCTACAGTGGCTAGCTTAGCTAACGAACTAGCTACGACACATCGATGAACCAGTAAAGGCACGCCCCAAAATTAAGAAAGGGGCGGTGTCGGACGATTTACAATTGCTCTGCCACGGGGTCAAAGATCATTTCCAGACTTTTTTTGGGATTAAAATCAATATTGTGATCCGACCATCTTCTTTACAGACATTTAAATTGTTTAGAAGACAGATGGAAGTTTCTTATATAAACAGGACTTCCTTAGTTCAGGTGGTCTCTGACCAATAGAGTATGTTACAATCGCCCCCCACTGTCCCCTACTGGCTGCTTACTGCATTAGTTTTTACTGAACAGTCCATACTAAATACTATGTAGTATGATTAGTACACAGTATGTACTGCAGGCCTGTCAGTACCTTCAGTAGTAGGGAAGACCGATTTGGGACAAGGCCTGTCAGCACCTTCAGTAGTAGGGAAGACAGATTTGGGACAAGGCCTGTCAGCACCTTCAGTAGTAGGGAAGACAGATTTGGGACAAGGCCTGTCAGCACCTTCAGTAGTAGGGAAGACAGATTTGGGACAAGGCCTGTCAGTACCTTCAGTAGTAGGGAAGACAGATTTGGGACAAGGCCTGTCAGCACCTTCAGTAGTAGGGAAGACAGATTTGGGACAAGGCCTGTCAGCACCTTCAGTAGTAGGGAAGACAGATTTGGGACAAGGCCTGTCAGCACCTTCAGTAGTAGGGAAGACAGATTTGGGACAAGGCCTGTCAGTACCTTCAGTAGTAGGGAAGACAGATTTGGGACAAGGCCTGTCAGTACCTTCAGTAGTAGGGAAGACAGATTTGGGACAAGGCCTGTCAGTACCTTCAGTAGTAGGGAAGACAGATTTGGGACAAGGCCTGTCAGCACCTTCAGTAGTAGGGAAGACAGATTTGGGACAAGGCCTGTCAGTACCTTCACTAGTAGGGAAGACATTTCAGACACTATATTAAAATGCAGTTGGTGACAGTGCTGAATGCAGTTGTTGTTGCTAGTGGTGACGGTACTGAAGGCAGTTGTTGTTGCTAGTGGTGACGGTACTGAAGGCAGTTGTTGTTGCTAGTGGTGACGGTGCTGAATGCAGTTGTTGTTGCTAGTGGTGACGGTGCTGAATGCAGTTGTTGTTGCTAGTGGTGACGGTGCTGAAGGCAGTTGTTGTTGCTAGTGGTGACGGTGCTGAATGCAGTTGTTGTTGCTAGTGGTGACAGTGCTGAATGCAGTTGTTGTTGCTAGTGGTGACGGTGCTGAAGGCAGTTGTTGTTGCTAGTGGTGACGGTGCTGAAGGCAGTTGTTGTTGCTAGTGGTGACGGTGCTGAATGCAGTTGTTGTTGCTAGTGGTGATGGTGCTGAATGCAGTTGTTGTTGCTAGTGGTGACGGTGCTGAATGCAGTTGTTGTTGCTAGTGGTGATGGTGCTGAATGCAGTTGTTGTTGCTAGTGGTGACGGTGCTGAATGCAGTTGTTGTTGCTAGTGGTGACAGTGCTGAATGCAGTCGTTGTTGCTAGTGGTGATGGTGCTGAATGCAGTCGTTGTTGCTAGTGGTGATGGTGCTGAATGCAGTTGTTGTTGCTAGTGGTGACGGTGCTGAATGCAGTTGTTGTTGCTAGTGGTGACAGTGCTGAATGCAGTCGTTGTTGCTAGTGGTGATGGTGCTGAATGCAGTCGTTGTTGCTAGTGGTGATGGTGCTGAATGCAGTTGTTGTTGCTAGTGGTGATGGTGCTGAATGCAGTTGTTGTTGCTAGTGGTGACGGTGCTGAATGCAGTCGTTGTAAGCCACACAGACTTGCTTTGGTTAAACACTGCTGTTGGTTCAGTGATCAGGTGGTATATATTTAATACATGTACATAACTACCATTAATGCTTCTCTCTCTGTCTCCCTCCCTCCCTCCCTCCCTGCCTCCCTCCCTCCCTCCCTCCCTGCCTCCCTCCCTCCCTCCCTCCCTGCCTCCCTCCCTCCCTCCCTCCCTCCCTCCCTCCCTCCCTGCCTGCCTGCCTGCCTGCCTGCCTGCCTGCCTGCCTGCCTGCCTGCCTGCCTGCCTGCCTGCCTCCCTCCCTCCCTCCCTCCCACCCTCCCTCCCTCCCTCCCTCCCTCCCTCCCTCCCTCCCTGCCTCCCCTCCCTCCCTCCTCCCTGCCTCCCTCCTCCCTCCTCCCTCCCTCCCTGCCTCCCTCCCCCTCCCTCCCTCCCTCCTCCCTGCCTCCCTCCCTCCCTCCCTCCCTCCCTCCCTCCCACCCTCCCTCCCTGCCTCCCCTCCCTCCCTCCCTCCCATCCTCCCTCCCTCCCTCCCTCCCTCCCTCCCTCCCTCCCTCCCTCCCTCCCTCCCTCCCTCCCTGCCTCCCTCCCTCCCTCCCTGCCTCCCTCCCTCCCTCCCTCAGGAGAACCTGTTGATAGATGAAGACCACAACCTGAAACTGATCGACTTTGGTCTCTGTGCCAAACCTAAGGTAACCCCACTGACACACACACTGTCATGTTGTCTCAGTGATATGTGCCAAGACTTAGTGGTCATTGATAAATACATTTATTGATTCGATTTAATGTGTTCTGTGTGCTAAGTCCTGCCTAATCACGGTGTGTGTTATAGGGGGGGGGTCTGAGCTATGAGTTGATGACGTGTTGTGGTGGTCCTGTCTAATCACTGTGTTATAGGGGGGTCTGAGCTATGAGTTGATGACGTGTTGTGGTGGTCCTGTCTAATCACTGTGTTATAGGGGGGGTCTGAGCTATGAGTTGATGACGTGTTGTGGTGGTCCTGTCTAATCACTGTGTTATAGGGGGGGTCTGAGCTATGAGTTGATGACGTGTTGTGGTGGTCCAGTCTAATCACTGTGTTATAGGGGGGGTCTGAGCTATGAGTTGATGACGTGTTGTGGTGGTCCAGTCTAATCACTGTGTTATAGGGGGGGTCTGAGCTATGAGTTGATGACGTGTTGTGGTGGTCCAGTCTAATCACTGTGTTATAGGGGGGGGTCTGAGCTATGAGTTGATGACGTGTTGTGGTGGTCCTGTCTAATCACTGTGTTATAGGGGGGTCTGAGCTATGAGTTGATGACGTGTTGTGGGAGTCCAGTCTAATCACTGTGTTATAGGGGGGTCTGAGCTATGAGTTGATGACGTGTTGTGGTGGTCCAGTCTAATCACTGTGTTATAGGGGGGTCTGAGCTATGAGTTGATGACGTGTTGTGGGAGTCCAGTCTAATCACTGTGTTATAGGGGGGTCTGAGCTATGAGTTGATGACGTGTTGTGGTGGTCCAGTCTAATCACTGTGTTATAGGGGGGTCTGAGCTATGAGTTGATGACGTGTTGTGGGAGTCCAGTCTAATCACTGTGTTATAGGGGGGGGGGGTCTGAGCTATGAGTTGATGACGTGTTGTGGTGGTCCAGTCTAATCACTGTGTTATAGGGGGGTCTGAGCTATGAGTTGATGACGTGTTGTGGTAGTCCAGTCTAATCACTGTGTTATAGGGGGGTCTGAGCTATGAGTTGATGACGTGTTGTGGTGGTCCAGTCTAATCACTGTGTTATAGGGGGGGTCTGAGCTATGAGTTGATGACGTGTTGTGGTGGTCCAGTCTAATCACTGTGTTATAGGGGGGTCTGAGCTATGAGTTGATGACGTGTTGTGGTAGTCCAGTCTAATCACTGTGTTATAGGGGGGTCTGAGCTATGAGTTGATGACGTGTTGTGGTGGTCCAGTCTAATCACTGTGTTATAGGGGGGGTCTGAGCTATGAGTTGATGACGTGTTGTGGTGGTCCAGTCTAATCACTGTGTTATAGGGGGGTCTGAGCTATGAGTTGATGACGTGTTGTGGTGGTCCAGTCTAATCACTGTGTTATAGGGGGGTCTGAGCTATGAGTTGATGACGTGTTGTGGTAGTCCAGTCTAATCACTGTGTTATAGGGGGGTCTGAGCTATGAGTTGATGACGTGTTGTGGTGGTCCAGTCTAATCACTGTGTTATAGGGGGGTCTGAGCTATGAGTTGATGACGTGTTGTGGTGGTCCAGTCTAATCACTGTGTTATAGGGGGGTCTGAGCTATGAGTTGATGACGTGTTGTGGTGGTCCAGTCTAATCACTGTGTTATAGGGGGGTCTGAGCTATGAGTTGATGACGTGTTGTGGTGGTCCAGTCTAATCACTGTGTTATAGGGGGGGTCTGAGCTATGAGTTGATGACGTGTTGTGGGAGTCCAGTCTAATCACTGTGTTATAGGGGGGGTCTGAGCTATGAGTTGATGACGTGTTGTGGTGGTCCAGTCTAATCACTGTGTTATAGGGGGGTCTGAGCTATGAGTTGATGACGTGTTGTGGGAGTCCAGTCTAATCACTGTGTTATAGGGGGGGTCTGAGCTATGAGTTGATGACGTGTTGTGGTGGTCCAGTCTAATCACTGTGTTATAGGGGGGTCTGAGCTATGAGTTGATGACGTGTTGTGGGAGTCCGGCCTATGCTGCTCCAGAACTCATCCAGGGGAAAGCCTACATCGGCTCTGAGGTGAGACACCGGGGAGGGGGGGTATAATATGTCTGTGTGTGTGTGTGTATAATGTGTGTGTGTGTGTGTGTGTTGTGTTACCAGGCTGATGTGTGGAGTATGGGGGGTGGGGTAGCTGTTTCCTCTGCTGTGTATGTGTGTGTGTATAATGTGTATGTGTGTGTGTGTGTGTGTATAATGTGTGTGTGTGTGTATAACGTGTATGTGTGTGTGTATAATGTGTATGTGTGTGTGTGTGTGTGTGTGTGTGTATAATGTGTGTGTGTATAATGTGTGTGTGTGTATAATGTGTGTGTGTGTATAATGTGTGTGTGTGTATAATGTGTGTATAAGTGTGTGTGTGTGTGTGTGTATAATGTGTATGTGTGTGTGTATAATGTGTGTGTGTGTGTGTGTGTATAATGTGTGTGTGTATAATGTGTGTGTGTGTGTGTATAATGTGTGTGTGTGTGTATATAATGTGTATAATGTGTATGTGTGTGTGTATAATGTGTGTGTGTGTGTGTGTATAATGTGTGTGTGTGTGTATAATGTGTGTGTGTGTGTATATAATGTGTGTGTGTATAATGTGTGTGTTGTGTGTGTATAATGTGTGTGTGTATAATGTATGTGTGTGTGTGTTGTGTTTCCAGGCTGATGTGTGGAGTATGGGGGTGTTGCTGTTTGCTCTGCTGTGTATAATGTGTGTGTGTGTGTGTGTGTGTGTGTGTGTGTGTGTGTTGTGTTTCCAGGCTGATGTGTGGAGTATGGGGGTGTTGCTGTTTGCTCTGCTGTGTGGATATCTGCCCTTTGATGACGACAACTCTATGGTGCTCTACAGGAAAATCACCGTAAGATAGTGTGTGTGTGTGTGTGTGTGTGTGTGTGTGTGTGTGTGTGTGTGTGTGTGTATTGGTGAAGTTACATGGTTGTCACCAAGGTATCTAAGGTAACATGACAGGTTGTTTACCAAATGGTTCAGCCAGTTCCTGGTTTTAGGACGGCCCACAATTTCTGAATGGAAACACGGCCTGACATTTAGCGCCTACAACATAGTTCATAACTTTTTCTCTGTAGAAACGGTTCAACCATGATTGTCTTCAGTTAGTTTTCTCTGTAGAAAGGGTTCAACCATGATTGTCTTCAGTTAGTTTTCTCTGTAGAAACGGTTCAACCATGACTGTCTTTTCTCTGTAGAAACGGTTCAACCATGACTGTCTTTTCTCTGTAGAAATGGTTCAACCATGACTGTCTTTTCTCTGTAGAAATGGTTCAACCATGATTGTCTTCAGTTAGTTTTCTCTGTAGAAACGGTTCAACCACGATTGTCTTCAGTTAGTTTTCTCTGTAGAAACGGTTCAACCATGACTGTCTTTTCTCTGTAGAAACGGTTCAACCATGATTGTCTTCAGTTAGTTTTCTCTGTAGAAACGGTTCAACCATGACTGTCTTTTCTCTGTAGAAACGGTTCAACCATGATTTTCTTCAGTTAGTTCTCTCTGTAGAAACGGTTCAACCATGATTGTCTTCAGTTCGTTTTTTCTCTTTTGCACAGCTAAATATTTGGGAGCATAATGAAAGCAAGATTCAAAGCCCTAGTGTGAACTAACCTCCATGTTGTTTTAGAGAGGTAAATACCTCAACCCTCACTGGGTGTCTCCTGGGAGCATCCTGCTACTCAACCAGATGATGCAGGTACACAACTCCTCCTACACCTCTCTCTCTCTCTCTCTCTCTCTCTCTGTCTCTCTCTCTCCCCCTCTCCCTCTCTCGCTCTCTCTCTCTCTATGCCTCTCTCTGTCTCTCTGTCTCTCTCTCTCTCTCTCTGATGTTGACATATGATCAGGTTGTGTATAGTAGTTATTCATTGTGTGTGTGTTTAGGTGGATCCTAAGCGTCGCGTGACCGTCAGACAGCTCCTAGACCACCCCTGGATGATATCTGGCTATGGCAGCCCAGTAGAGTGGAACAGCAAGCAGCCTGTAAGAATACAGCACCTACACACACCTACACAACACCTACACAACACCTACACACACCTACACACACTTAAGAACACACTTAAACACACCTAAGAACACACACCTAAGGACACACTTAAGAACACACTTAAACACACCTAAGAACACACACCTAAGGACACACTTAAGAACACACTTAAACACACCTAAGGACACACTTCAGAACACACTTAAGAACACACTTAAACACACCTAAGAACACACACCTAAGAACACACTTAAGAACACACTTAAACACACCTAAGAACACACACCTAAGGACACACTTAAGAACACACTTAAACACACCTAAGAACACACTTAAGAACACACCTAAACACACCTAAGAACACACTTAAGAACACACCTAAACACACCTAAGAACACTTAGTGGGAAGGCGTTTCACCTGTGCTGGTTGCCATCTCATTAGTGGGAAGGCGTTTCACCTGTGCTGGTTGCCATCTCATTAGTGGGAAGGCGTTTCACCTGTGCTGGCCTAGGTGATCTTTAAGAGTGGCTGGCCCAGTGCTCCAGTTGTCTTGATAGATGTGGAGGGTTAACTCCTTTAGTTGTCTTGATAGATGTGGAGGGTCAACACCTTTAGTTGTCTTGATAGATGTGGAGGGTTAACTCCTTTAGTTGTCTTGAGAGATGCGGAGGGTCAACACCTTTAGTTGTCCTGATAGATGTGGAGGGGTTAACACCTTTAGTTGTCTTGAGAGATGTGGAGGGTTAACACCTTTAGTTGTCTTGATAGATGTGGAGGGTTAACACCTTTAGTTGTCTTGATAGATGTGGAGGGTTAACACCTTTAGTTGTCTTGAGAGATGTGGAGGGGTTAACACCTTTAGTTGTCTTGATAGATGTGGAGGGTTAACACCTTTAGTTGTCTTGATAGATGTGGATGGTTAACACCTTTAGTTGTCTTGATAGATGTGGAAGGTCAACACCTTTAGTTGTCTTGATAGATGTGGAGGGTTAACACCTTTAGTTGTCTTGATAGATCTGGAGGGTCAACACCTTTAGTTGTCTTGATAGATGTGGAGGGTTAACACCTTTAGTTGTCTTGATAGATGCGGAGGGTTAACTCCTTTAGTTGTCTTGAGAGATGTGGAGGGGTTAACACCTTTAGTTGTCTTGATAGATGTGGAGGGTTAACACCTTTAGTTGTCTTGAGAGATGTGGAGGGTCAACACCTTTAGTTGTCTTGAGAGATGTGGAGGGTTAACACCTTTAGTTGTCTTGATAGATGTGGAGGGTTAACACCTTTAGTTGTCTTGAGAGATGTGGAGGGTTAACACCTTTAGTTGTCTTGAGAGATGTGGAGGGTTAACACCTTTAGTTGTCTTGATAGATGTGGAGGGTTAACACCTTTAGTTGTCTTGATAGATGTGGAGGGTTAACACCTTTAGTTGTCTTGAGAGATGTGGAGGGTTAACACCTTTAGTTGTCTTGAGAGATGTGGAGGGTTAACACCTTTAGTTGTATTGAGAGATGTGGAGGGTCAACACCTTTAGTTGTATTGAGAGATGTGGAGGGTTAACACCTTTAGTTGTCTTGAGAGATGTGGAGGGTTAACACCTTTAGTTGTATTGAGAGATGTGGAGGGTCAACACCTTTAGTTGTATTGAGAGATGTGGAGGGTCAACACCTTTAGTTGGCGCTCCCTGTTTGATTTCTAGACAAACAATCCTTTATCTGATTTCATTTTGCTCCACTTTGTGGTTTGCTTCCTGTCTTTAAGTTTGTTTGCCTGTTCTGGAGCAGGTTCAGTGGGTCTCATGGTGGGTATCTTTTAGGGCCCAGTTGTTGTTGCTAGTCGACCTCCAGTGGACCCCCCATAGTGTCTCTCAGAACCCTCCTAAACCCCACCTGGTTGGTTTTGGTTGTTAAAGAGATTTTCTTTGGTAGTTCCCTTTGTTGGGACGACGGTTTGAATTTGTCTTGTGGGAACGTAACAACCTACACACACCTGAACACACACACACACACACACACACCTGAACACACAAACACACCTACACACAAACACACCTACACACACCTACACACACACCTGAACACACACACACACACCTGAACACACACACACACACACACACACCTGAACACACAAACACACCTACACACAAACACACCTACACACACCTACACACACACCTGAACACACACACACACACCTGAACACACACACACACACCTGAACACACACACACACCTAAACACACACACACACACCTAAACACACACACACACCTAAACACACACACACACCTAAACACACACACACCTGAACACACACACACACACCTAAACACACACACACACCTGAACACACACACACACCTAAACACACACACACACCTAAACACACACACACACCTAAATACACACACACACCTAAACACACACACACACACCTAAACACACACACACACCTAAACACACACACTCACCTAAACACACACACACACCTAAACACACACACACACCTAAACACACACACACACCTAAACACACACACACACCTGAACACACACACACACACCTGAACACACACACACACACCTAAACACACACACACACCTAAACACACACACACACCTAAACACACACACACACCTAAACACACACACACTCACCTAAACAAACACACCTGAACACACCTAACAGTGTTTTTTGAGGTTGTTTCGGTTTGATTATTTAGAAATTATCACGGTTTCGGTTATTTTTTTAAAACATTAAATGCATAATGCATTGTGTTGGTTGAATGCTGTAACACAGAATACAACAATTAATACAAGTCCCATAACGGTAGTGACTCCTCATTACAGCTTATCACTTATTAACCATCAGTTATTCACATTACTTTAATAAAATATTCCAGTTGTTGTGTAGATTACATTAGTTTTATTTGATGACTTTATTATTTCATGCCAAGATCATCCATCTCATCTCTACTGAGCTGCTGTCTGACTAAATCACTATTTTAGTAGTTTCTTCAGTGTAATAAGGCAGACTTTTATGACTGCTGAATACCAGCTATCGATCACTTAGATCATGTATTTTTCAGGTAGAGAGAGATTCCTCGAGAAGCAACCGCTCTCTTGATCGCACATCCTTCCGTCTCTTCTCTCCGTGTCTGCCCAGACCGGACAAGTAGGCGCGCAATTGGATTATGGTCATTGTAGTTCATTACCACGTTTTCTGCGCTAAACTATGTTAGAATATTGGCCTTTTGGAAACTACAAACTCACTACTACATGGCACAGTCCAGGCTTCATCTGAGTTCTCTCTAGAGAAACTGCACATTGAGCTCAGAAAGAAACGGAATAAAATGGAATTCTAATAATTGAACCGATGTCGGCTAATTAGCGTTTTAAAAAACGGAAAAATAACCAACATTTCGTTTAATCGCTCAACGCTAACACACTCAGACACACACAGTTCCTACATGAATGTGTCGAGTGGCGCAGTGGTCTAAGGCACTGCATCGCAGTGCTAGCTGTGCCACTAGAGATCCTGGTTCGAATCCAGGCTCTGTCGCAGCCGGCCCGCGACCGGGAGACCCATGGGGGCGGAGCACAATTGGCCCAGCGTCGTCCAGGTTAGGGGAGGGAATGGCCGGCAGGGATGTAGCTCAGTTGGTAGAGCATGGCGTTTGCAACGCCAGGGTTGTGGGTTCGATTCCCATGGGGGGGGCCAGTATGAAAAATAATGAAATAATGTATGCACTCACTAACTGTAAGTTGCTCTGGAGCAGAGCGTCTGCTAAATGACACAAAAAAAAATATCTGTCTCTCTCTTTTTCTCTCTCTCCTCTTTCTCTCTCTCTCTCTCTCTCTCTTCCTCTCTCTCTCTCTCTCTCTCTCTCTCTCTCTCTCTCCTCTTTCTCTCTCTCCTCCCCCCCTCTCTCTCTCTCTCTCCTCCCTCTCTCCTCTCTCTCTCTCTCTCTCTCTCTCTCCTCCCTCCCTCTCTCCTCTCTCTCCTCTCTCTCTCCTCCCTCCCTCTCTCTCTCTCTCTCTCTCCTCCCTCCCTCCCTTTCTCTCCTCCCTCTCTCTCCTCCCTCTCTCTCCTCCCTCCCTCTCTCCTCTCTCTCCTCTCTCTCTCCTCCCTCCCTCTCTCTCTCTCTCTCTCTCCTCCCTCTCTCCTCTCTCTCTCTCTCTCTCTCTCTCTCTCTCTCTCTCCTCCCTCTCTCTCTCTCTCCTCCCTCCATCTCTCTCTCTCTCCTCCCTCTCTCTCCTCCCTCCCTCTCTCCTCTCTCTCTCCTCCCTCCCTCTCTCTCCACACTAGTTGGGTTATATAGATGAGGACTGCATCACTGAGATGTCCGTCAGCCTGAGGAACTCCAGACAGAGCACCCTACAACTGGTCAATGAGGTAGGTGTGTGTGTGTGGTAGGATTTTATTCAGCAGTGGTGGCAAGGGTCGCCGGTGGGTTCCCATAGACTTCCAGTCATTGAGTCAACTAACGACTATCCATTTAAAAGCGCGTCTCAGCAGAAATATGCCCCAAAAAATGTAATTTTAAAAGATATATATATTTTTGCCTTTTTTTTAAAACATATTTTTCTGCAGTGGTGCCAACAATTTAGCAGCTGTGGGCTAAATTAATATAGGAGACACTGTGTATAAAACCTGTGTGTGTTGTTGACCACTGTCACCAGTAGATGGCAGTATAGCACAGCTGATTGAATGAACCCTGACAATTATTTTGTACATTCATTCATCAGAGGTGTGTGTTTCTGTTTATAAATGTAAATGTACAGTACCACTCAAAAGTTTGGACACACCTACTCATTCCAGGCTGTTGTTTTTTGGCCAAGAGTGTGCAAAGCTGTCATCAAAGGCAAAGGGTGGCTACTTTGAAGAATCTCAAATATAAAATATATTTTGATTTGTTTAACACTTTTTTTGGGTTACTACATGATTCCATGTGTGTTATTTCATAGTTTTGATGTCTTCACTATTATTCTACAATGTGGTCCTCTGTAGCTCAGCTGGTAGAGCACGGCGCTTGTAACGCCAAGGTAGTGGGTTCGATCCCCGGGACCACCCGTACACAAAAAAATATATATGTATGCAAGCATGACTGTAAGTCGCTTTGGATAAAAGCGTCTGCTAAATGGCATATTATTATTATATTATTACAAATATAGAAAAACCCTTGAATGAGTAGGTGTGTCTTTTGACTGGTACTGTATATATATCTGTGTACACAGTGGAGGTACGACCAGACCACTGCCACCTACCTGTTGCTGCTCTCTAAGAAACAGAGAGGGAAGCCTGTCCGGATCAGGCCTCAACTTCCTGTCTGTGATGTCATATCCTGTTCACCTCTACACCTGGGAGTACAGGTCAGAATCTACTGCAACCTCTCTTCGTGTTCTCTCTCTCTCTCAGCTCTCTCTCTCTCTGTCTCTCTCTGTCTCTCTCTGTCTCTCTCTGTCTCTCTCTGTCTCTCTCTCTCTCTCTCTCTCTCTCTCTCTCTCTCTCTCTCTCTCTCTCTCTCTCTCTCTCTCTCAGCTCTCTCTCTCTCTGTCTCTCTCTGTCTCTCTCTGTCTCTCTCTGTCTCTCTCTCTCTCTCAGCTCTCTCTCTCTCTCTCTCTCTCTCTCTCTCTCACTCTCTCTCTCTCTCTCTCTCTCTCTCTCTCTCTCTCAGCTCTCTCTCTCTCTGTCTCTCTCTGTCTCTCTCTGTCTCTCTCTGTCTCTCTCTCTCTCTCTCTCAAATATATACACTGAGTGTCAAAACATTAAGGACACCTGCTCTTTCCATGACAGACTGACTAGATGAATCTATGATCCCTTATTGATGTCACCTGTTAAATCCACTTGATGGCGGAGAGGAGACAGGTTAAAGAAGGATTTTTAAGCCTTGAGACAATTGAAACACGGATTGTGTATGTGTGCCTTTGAACGGGGTACGGTAGTAGGTGCCAGGCGCACCGGTTTGTGTCAAGAACTGCAACGCCGCTGGGTTTTTCTCGCTCTACAGTTTCCCGTGTGTATCAAGAATGGTCCACCACCCAAAGGACATCCAGCCAACTTGACACAACTGTGGGCCAGCATCCCTGTGGAACGCTTTCCACACCTTGCAACTCAATATTGGGAAGGTGTTCTTAAATGTTTTCTACACTGAGTTAGTGTTTCATTTTTCAGTAATTTTGAATCTCTTTTAGAATTTTTTTTCCACTTTGACATTCTTTGAGTATTTTGTGTAAATCATTGACTAAAAAATGCCAAATCCACTGTAAACCACTTCGTAATGCAACAAAATATAATACCTTTCTATCCCTCTCTCTCTCCTCTTCTCCTTCTCCTCCCTTCATCTCTAATCCTCTCCTTCTCATTCTACCTCTCTCCTTTCTCCTCTCTCCACCTCTCTGCCTCTTCTCTCTCCTTCTCTCTGCCTCTTCTCTCTCCTCCTCTCTGCCTCTTCTCTCTCCTCCTCTCTCCTCCTCTCCTCCTCTCTGCCTCTTCTCTCTCTCTCTCCTCCTCTCTGCCTCTCCTCTCTCCTCCTCTCTCCTCCTCTCTGCCTCTTCTCTCTTCCCCTCTTCTCTCTCCTCCTCTCTCCTCCTCTATGCCTCTCCTCTCTCATCCTCTCTGCCTCTTCTCTCTCCTCCTCTTCTCTCTCCTCCTCTCTGCCTCTTCTCTCTCCTCCTCTCTGCCTCTTCTCTCTCCTCCTCTCTCCTCCTCTCTGCCTCTTCTCTCTCCTCCTCTCTGCCTCTCCTCTCTCCTCCTCTCTGCCTCTTCTCTCTCCTCCCTCTCTCCTCCTCTCTGCCTCTTCTCTCTCCTCTCTCCTCCTCTCTGCCTCCTCTCTGCCTCTTCTCTCTTCTCCTCTCCGCCTCTTCTCTCTCCTCCTCTCTGCCTCTTCTCTCTCCTCCTCTCTGCCTCTTCTCTCTCCTCTCTCCTCCTCTCTGCCTCCTCTCTGCCTCTTCTCTCTTCTCCTCTCTGCCTCTTCTCTCTTCTCCTCTCTGCCTCTTCTCTCTCCTCCTCTCTGCCTCTTCTCTCTCCTCCTCTCTGCCTCTTCTCTCTCCTCCTCTCTGCCTCTTCTCTCTCCTCCTCTCTGCCTCCTCTCTCCTCCTCTCTGCCTCTTCTCTCTCCTCCTCTCTCCTCCTCTCTGCCTCCTCTCTGCCTCTTCTCTCTTCTCCTCTCTGCCTCTTCTCTCTCCTCCTCTCTGCCTCCTCTCTGCCTCTTCTCTCTTCTCCTCTCTGCCTCTTCTCTCTCCTCCTCTCTGCCTCTTCTCTCTCCTCCTCTCTGCCTCTTCTCTCTGCCTCTTCTCTCTGCCTCTTCTCTCTGCCTCTTCTCTCTCCTCCTCTCTGCCTCTTCTCTCTCCTCCTCTCTGCCTCTTCTCTCTCCTCCTCTCTGCCTCTTCTCTCTCCTCCTCTCTGCCTCTTCTCTCTCCTCCTCTCTCCTCCTCTCTGCCTCTTCTCTCCTCCTCTCTGCCTCTTCTCTCTCCTCCTCTCTGCCTCTTCTCTCTCCTCCTCTCTGCCTCTTCTCTCTCCTCCTCTCTCCTCATCTCTGCCTCTTCTCTCTCCTCCTCTCTGCCTCCTCTCTCTCCTCCTCTCTGCCTCTTATCTCTCCTCCTCTCTGCCTCTTATCTCTCCTCCTCTCTGCCTCTTCTCTCTCCTCCTCTCTGCCTCTTCTCTCTCCTCCTCTCCTCCTCTCTGCCTCCTCTCTCTCCTCCTCTCTGCGTCTTCTCTCTCCTCCTCTCTGCCTCTTCTCTCTCCTCCTCTCTGCCTCTTCTCTCTCCGCCTCTCTGCCTCTCCTCTCTCCTCCTCTCTGCCTCTTCTCTCTCCTCCTCTCTCCTCCTCTCTGCCTCTTCTCTCTCCTCTCTCCTCTCTGCCTCCTCTCTGCCTCTTCTCTCTTCTCCTCTCTGCCTCTTCTCTCTCCTCCTCTCAGCCTCTTCTCTCTCCTCCTCTTCTCTCTCCTCCTCTCTGCCTCTTCTCTCTTCCCCTCTTCTCTCTCCTCCTCTCTGCCTCTCCTCCTCCTCCTCCTCTCTGCCTCTTCTCTCTCCTCCTCTCTGCCTCTTCTCTCTCCTCCTCTCTCCTCCTCTCCTCCTCTCTGCCTCTTCTCTCTCTCTCGCTCTCCTCCTCTCTGCCTCTCCTCTCTCCTCCTCTCGCCTCCTCTCTGCCTCTTCTCTCTCCTCCTCTCTCCTCCTCTCTGCCTCTTCTCTCTCCTCCTCTTCTCTCCCCTCCTCTCTGCCTCTTCTCTCTCCTCCTCTCTGCCTCTTCTCTCTCCTCCTCTCTGCCTTTTCTCTCTCCTCCTCTCTGCCTCTTCTCTCTCCTCCTCTCTGCCTCTTCTCTCTCCTCCTCTCTGCCTCTTCTCTCTCCTCCTCTCTGCCTCTCCTCTCTCCTCCTCTCTGCCTCTTCTCTCTCCTCCTCTTCTCTCTCCTCCTCTCTGCCTCTTCTCTCTTCCCCTCTTCTCTCTCCTCCTCTCTGCCTCTCCTCCTCCTCCTCTCTGCCTCTTCTCTCTCCTCCTCTCTGCCTCTTCTCTCTCCTTTCTCCTCTCTCCTCCTCTCTGCCTCTTCTCTCTCCTCCTCTCTGCCTCTTCTCTTTCCTCCTCTCTGCCTGTCCTCTCTCCTCCTCTCTGCCTCTTCTCTCTCCTCCTCTTCTCTCCCCTCCTCTCTCCTCCTCTCTGGCTCTTCTCTCTCTCTCTCCTCCTCTCTGCCTCTCCTCTTTCCTCCTCTCTGCCTCTCCTCTCTCCTCCTCTCTGCCTCTCCTCTCTCCTTCTCTCTGCCTCTTCTCTCTCCTCCTCTCTGCCTCTTCTCTCTCCTCCTCTCTGCCTCTCCTCTCTCCTCCTCTCTCCTCCTCTATGCCTCTCCTCTCTCCTCCTCTCTGCCTCTTCTCTCTCCTCCTCTTCTCTCTCCTCCTCTCTGCCTCTTCTCTCTCCTCCTCTCTGCCTCTTCTCTCTCCTCCTCTGCCTCTTCTCTCTCCTCCTCTCTCCTCCTCTCTGCCTATTCTCTCTCCTCTCTCCTCCTCTCTGCCTCCTCTCTGCCTCTTCTCTCTCCTCCTCTCTGCCTCTTCTCTCTCCTCCTCTCTGCCTCTTCTCTCTCCTCCTCTCTCCTCCTCTCTGCCTCTTCTCTCTCCTCCTCTCTGCCTCTCCTCTCTCCTCCTCTCTGCCTCTTCTCTCTCCTCCTCTCTGCCTCTTCTCTCTCCTCTCTCCTCCTCTCTGCCTCCTCTCTGCCTCTTCTCTCTTCTCCTCTCTGCCTCTCTCTCCTCCTCTCTGCCTCTTCTCTCTCCTCCTCTCTGCCTCTTCTCTCTCCTCCTCTCTGCCTCTTCTCTCTCCTCCTCTCTGCCTCTCCTCTCTCCTCTGCCTCTTCTCTCTCCTCCTCTCTGCCTCTCCTCTCTCCTCTGCCTCTTCTCTCTCCTCCTCTCTCCTCCTCTCTGCCTCTTCTCTCTCCTCCTCTTTCCTCCTCTCTGCCTCTTCTCTCTCCTCCTCTCTGCCTCTTCTCTCTCCTCCTCTTCTCTCTCCTCCTCTCTCCTCCTCTCTGGCTCTTCTCTCTCTCTCTCCTCCTCTCTGCCTCTCCTCTTTCCTCCTCTCTGCCTCTCCTCTCTCCTCCTCTCTGCCTCTCCTCTCTCCTCCTCTCTCCTCCTCTCTGCCTCTTCTCTCTCCTCCTCTCTGCCTCTCCTCTCTCCTCTGCCTCTTCTCTCTCCTCCTCTCTGCCTCTTCTCTCTCCTCTTCTATGCCTCTTCTCTCCTCCTCTTTCCTCCTCTCTGCCTCTTCTCTCTCCTCCTCTCTCCTCCTCTCTGCCTCTTCTCTCTCTTCTCTCTCCTCCTCTCTGCCTCTTCTCTCTCCTCCTCTCTGCCTCTTCTCTCTTCCCCTCTTCTCTCTCCTCCTCTCTGCCTCTTCTCTCTCCTCCTCTCTGCCTCTTCTCTCTTCCCCTCTTCTCTCTCCTTCTCTCTGCCTCTTCTCTCTCCTCCTCTCTGCCTCTTCTCTCTTCCCCTCTTCTCTCTCCTTCTCTCTGCCTCTTCTCTCTCCTCCTCTCTGCCTCTTCTCTCTTCCCCTCTTCTCTCTCCTTCTCTCTGCCTCTTCTCTCTCCTCCTCTCTGCCTCTTCTCTCTTCCCCTCTTCTCTCTCCTTCTCTCTGCCTCTTCTCTCTCCTCCTCTCTGCCTCTTCTCTCTCCTCCTCTCTGCCTCTTCTCTCTCCTCCTCTTCTTTCTCCTCCTCTCTGCCTCTTCTCTCTCCTCCTCTCTGCCTCTTCTCTCTCCTCCTCTTCTTTCTCCTTCTCTCTCCTCCTCTCCTTCTCTCTGCCTCTCCTCTCTCCTCCTCTCTGCCTCTCCTCTCTCCTCCTCTCTGCCTCTTCTCTCTCCTCCTCTCTGCCTCTCCTCTCTGCCTCTTCTCTCTCCTCCTCTCTGCCTCTCCTCTCTCCTCCTCTTCTTTCTCCTCCTCTCTCCTCCTCTCTGCCTCTCCTCCTCTCCTCCTCTTCTTTCTCCTTCTCTCTCCTCCTCTTCTTTCTCCTTCTCTCTCCTTCTCTCAGTCCAGTTTTAGAAGCTTCATTGCCTTGAAAAGTCAAAACATATTTACGTTCCTTTTCACTTTCTCTCTCTCTCTCTCCTCTCTATCTCACTCCTGTCTAAGAAGACTATACTTTTCGGTGAGGATGATGATGATGATGAAGCTGAGGACTGTTGCTGTGACGACGACCTGCCCTGTGTTCCGCTCACACCCCAACAAGAGGTCAGGGGTCATCACTGTGTGTTGTGTGTGTGTGTGTGACTTGTTATCAACATTCTTGTTTCTGTCTTCCTAAAGAGAGCGACCTGTCCGTCAGCTGAAAAGAGGCGGGCCCAAACTAACCACGCCCCCACTCCAGAGAGGGAACCAATCACACACCACCGCCGCCAGGAGAGGTGGGACCGAGGCGGGAACGGACCACTGAAAACAAAGAGAATGTTGCCGTGGCCAATAAGGACGCTGATATATTTGCTCTGCCCGCCCCCCGATCCCCAGTAGCCAATAGGAAGGCAACTCGGCCCAATAAGAGAGTCTTGACTACACCAACCCATAATAACAGCAAGGTAGACACACCCACAGGTAAGACCACCCACCTTACGGACACACACACACACACACACACACACACACACACACACACACACACATCGCACACACAAACTGGGTACACACACACAGACAGAACAGAACCACAGACACAAACACAGACAGACCACAGACAGACCACAGACAGACCACAGACAGACCACAGACGGACCCAGGGCTGTAAAACCTGTTTTATTTTGCTTGATTCTGTTTGTTTTTTTTCCCCCAAATTCCTTTTTTTCCCATTTTTTTTTCCAGGTTTTGCTTTTCCCTTTTTTATTTTTATTTTATTTTTTTAAACAACTAAATTGGATGTTATAAGTCCACAACAATGCTTAAATGACATCAGAAGAACCACTTTTGAGGTCTGGGAGATTTTAGAGAAATGTATATTTTTGGGGTGTAGTTACCCTTTAATTCCACACCTATCAAGAGGCTGCTGTTAGCGGTGTTTCTGTTGAACACACGTCATTGCAGAGTTTTCTAAACAAATACCCGCTGGATTGATGCAAATAATCATGATATCATTCTGCCTTGTAAGCAGAGGCTACTTTGTAGCTAACATTTAATTGGGAAGGTTTTGGGGGAAGTCTTTCCATCTACCAGAAGACTGTTTTCATTAGCATCACCGCTAACAGCTACATAAAGTGGTAGACGGGCAGACCACACCCAGGCAGACCACACCCAGGCAGACCACACCCAGGCAGACCGCACCCAGGCAGACCACACCCAGGCAGACCACACCCAGGCAGACCACACCCAGGCAGACCACACCCAGGCAGACCGCACCCAGGCAGACCGCACCCAGGCAGACCACACCCAGGCAGACCACACCCAGGCAGACCACACCCAGGCAGACCACACCCAGGCAGACCACACCCAGGCAGACCGCACCCAGGCAGACCGCACCCAGGCAGACCGCACCCAGGCAGACCGCACCCAGGCAGACCGCACCCAGGCAGACCACACCCAGGCAGACCACACCCAGGCAGACCGCACCCAGGCAGACCACACCCAGGCAGACCGCACCCAGGCAGACCGCACCCAGGCAGACCACACCCAGACCGACATTCTCCTTTCCTCTTCAGAAAGTAGCAGGATACGAATCACTGGTGCCATTCTGTTCACGTCTTTATGATACACTTGGGCTAATTCATTACATGTTCAATACATTTAGTCGATTCCCTACTAAGTTCAATAAATTTTTAGGAATATTGTTGAATTCCATTTTATTGTCTGGATACTGTGATTCCGTATGGTGGTTTCATAGGGCCGTACACCCCCCCCCCCCCCACCGCCACTCAGAATCAGAAGTGGCACATTTGCAAGTAAATTGTATTCTGGTAATAGTCATTTAGCAGCTTTGTGCCAAAGACGCTCATATTCATCTGATTTTATTTCTCAGTGTGTGTGTGTAATTATGATCACTGTCGACCCAAAGGTGTTCCTCCATTTTTATAATATGTTGCCTAATGCTAACTAGCGTCGCTAACGCTATTACAGATATCTGTGAATGAGTGGGATGCTAATGCTGTTAGCTATTAGTTGTTAGCCCTCTGCGTTCCAATGAGAGAGATGGAGATGGGTAGCCTGCTCTCTCAGCCTTTCACTGGATGCTTTTACTTCTGACAATTAATACGGACTATTAGATCTATATGACCAGTTTTTTCACTAATAATATTAATATCACACACACAGAACACACACACACACACACACACACACACATTCTCTCTGTCTCATGTATAACCCACCTCTCCAGTCCTGCTGCAGCTGACGGCTCTGTCCAGACTAACACACGAGGGACTGTGTGAGTGTGTGTGTGTGTGTGTCTGTGTGTGTGTGTGTGTGTGTGTGTGTCCCTAGGCGTGTGCTATGACAGGTGTAGCTGTCTCTTTCCCTGCTGTCTGTCCCATGTGGTGTGTACTGACATGTTTTACACACTCTCCCCCTGTGTGTGTGTGTGTGTGTGTGTGTGTGTGTGTGTGTGTGTGTGTGTGTGTGTGTGTGTGTGTGTGTGTGTGTGTGTTGCAGGAGGAGGCAGTGCGTCTAAGGACCCGTCGAGGAAGAGAGAGCGGGAGAGAGTGGACAGAATGGAGGAAGAAGAGCTGGAGATGCTGACCTTCAGCCCAGAGAGAAGGTATGATGGAGGAAGGAGAGCTGTAGATACTGACTGACCTTCAGCCCAGAGAGAAGGTATGATGGAGGAAGGAGAGCTGTAGATACTGACCTTCAGCCCAGAGAGAAGGTATGATGGAGGAAGGAGAGCTGGAGATACTGACCTTCCGCCCAGAGAGAAGGTATGATGGAGGAAGGAGAGCTGTAGATACTGACCTTCAGCCCAGAGAGAAGGTATGATGGAGGAAGGAGAGCTGGAGATACTGACCTTCAGCCCAGAGCGAAGGTATGATGGAGGAAGGAGAGCTGTAGATACTGACCTTCAGCCCAGAGAGAAGGTATGATGGAGGAAGGAGAGCTGGAGATACTGACCTTCAGCCCAGAGAGAAGGTATGATGGAGGAAGGAGAGCTGTAGATACTGACTGGCCTTCAGCCCAGAGAGAAGGTATGATGGAGGAAGGAGATCTGTAGATGCTGACCTTCAGCCCAGAGAGAAGGTATGATGGAGGAAGGAGAGCTGGAGATACTGACCTTCAGCCCAGAGAGAAGGTATGATGGAGGAAGGAGAGCTGGAGATACTGACCTTCAGCCCAGAGAGAAGGTATGATGGAGGAAGGAGAGCTGGAGATACTGACCTTCAGCCCAGAGAGAAGGTATGATGGAGGAAGGAGAGCTGGAGATACTGACCTTCAGCCCAGAGAGAATGTATGATGGAGGAAGGAGAGCTGGAGATACTGACCTTCAGCCCAGAGAGAAGGTTACTGATGATGACTTGTTAAAGACAGACAACAGAAAGTATCCATTCTATCCCTAGGTAGAGTGCTGACTAAACTCTAGATTAGAATGTGCTGAAGTCATTCTAGAACAGGGGTGTCAAACTCTGAAGGGCCGTGTCTCTGCTGGTTTCTTAACCAATCAGTGACCTTTTATTGATCAATCAAGTACAAATCCAGGAGGAGGAAAGAGAGAACCTGCAGACACACCAACCTCCAGGGGGAGGGAGGAGGAGAGAGGGAGGAGGAGAGAGGGGAGAACCTGCAGACACACTGCCCTCCTGGGGGAGGGAGGGAGGAGAGAGGGAGGAGGAGAGAGGGAGGAGGAGAGAGGGAGGAGGAGGGAGGGAGGAGGAGAGAGGAGGAGGAGGAGAGAGGAGGAGAGGAGGAGAGAGAGAGGAGGAGAGAGGGAGGAGGGAGGGAGGAGGAGAGAGAGGGAGGAGGAGAGAGAGGGAGGAGGAGAGAGGGAGGAGGAGAGAGGGAGGAGGAGGGAGGGAGGAGGAGAGAGGGAGGAGGAGAGAGGGAGGAGGAGAGAGGGAGGAGGAGAGAGAGGAGGAGAGAGGGAGGAGGAGAGAGGGAGGAGGAGAGAGGGGAAAACCTGCAGACACACCGCCCTCCTGGGATTGAGTTTGACTGCCCTGATATTGACTGCAGTCCCTAGTGTTCAACAACAGTGTTTTTCAAACCTCTCCTCGGGGACCCCAGGACATTTCACCGTTCTGTTGTCGCTCTGAACCATCCCACCTGAGTCACACAGCGCTTTACTCCGTTGGGATTGGCTCAACTCCTGTGTCCTCTTCTCACCTCCGTTTTTAAAAAGGTCAAAGGTAATCGAGGAGAGGCAACATTAAAAAGGTCAAAGGTAATCGAGGAGAGGCAACATTAAAAAGGTCAAAGGTAATCGAGGAGAGGCAACATTAAAAAGGTCAAAGGTAATCGAGGAGAGGCAACATTAAAAAGGTCAAAGGTAATCGAGGAGAGGCAACATGGATGAAAATGCGCTTGTATGAAATCAGACTCCTGCTCCACTCTCCATCAGGCAAATGAATGTGTAAAAGTGGTCAAAACAAATGTAGGTTAGTAGTGCAAGACATGTTATAGATAAAAAGACGGAGGGACTTTTGGCCAAAAGAGAAATGGCCCTAGTCAAGGGGCTTGATGATTAGTTGATGAGTTTGAATCAGCTGTGCTGGTTCTGGACATGGAGCGGCCGGAGGTACTTGAGGAGAGGTTTAAGAACCACTGGTCTAAGGGCTTGATAAAGACTGGAAATAGAAAGTATCCATTCTATCCCTAGGTTCTTTCTGTGGTAGTCAGGGACTGAGGATGACTTGTAAAAGACAGACAATAGAAAGTATCCATTCTATCCCTGGGTAGAGTGCTGACTAAACTCTAGATTAGAACGCAGCGGTCTAAGGCGCTGCATCGCAGTGCTGATGGGTCACTACAGTCCCGGGTTCGATCCCAGGCTGTCACAGCGCACAGTTGGCCCAGCGTGGTCCGGGTCAGGGGAGGGTTTGGCCTTGGCTCATCGCGCTCTAGCGTCTCCTTGTGGCGGGCCGGGCGCCTGCAAGCCGACTCTCGACTTCCGCCTCTCCCGAGTCCGTTGGGGAGTAGCTGCGATGAGACAAGCTCGTAACTACCAATCATGAAATTTGGGAGGAAAAAGGGGGTGAAAAGTAAACTGGTCTAGAGATCATTGTCCTCCTCCCTGCATCTCTTAGGTCTCGGTCGTTAGACCTGGCGGGGGTGTCTGGGGGGGACAGCAGCCAGAAGAGGAGAGGGGGGAAGGTGTTCGGCAGTCTGGAGAGAGGGCTGGATAAAGTCATCACCATGCTAACACCCAGCAAGAGACGAGGGCTAAGGGACGGACCACGTAGGATCAAGGTACACACATACAGACAGGATCAAGGTACACACATACAGACAGGATCAAGGTACAGACATACAGACAGGATCAAGGTACAGACATACAGACAGGATCAAGGTACAGACATACAGACAGGATCAAGGTACACACATACAGACAGGATCAAGGTACAGACAGGATCAAGGTACACACATACAGACAGGATCAAGGTACAGACATACAGACAGGATCAAGGTACAGACAGGATCAAGGTACAGACAGGATCAAGGTACAGACATACAGACAGGATCAAGGTACACACATACAGACAGGATCAAGGTACAGACAGGATCAAGGTACACACATACAGACAGGATCAAGGTACAGACATACAGACAGGATCAAGGTACAGACATACAGACAGGATCAAGGTACAGACATACAGACAGGATCAAGGTACAGACAGGATCAAGGTACACACATACAGACAGGATCAAGGTACAGACATACAGACAGGATCAAGGTACAGACATACAGACAGGATCAAGGTACACACATACAGACAGGATCAAGGGATACAGACAGGATCAAGGTACACACATACAGACAGGATCAAGGTACAGACATACAGACAGGATCAAGGATACAGACAGGATCAAGGTACAGACAGGATCAAGGTACAGACATACAGACAGGATCAAGGTACACACATACAGACAGGATCAAGGTACAGACAGGATCAAGGTACACACATACAGACAGGATCAAGGTACAGACATACAGACAGGATCAAGGTACAGACATACAGACAGGATCAAGGTACAGACATACAGACAGGATCAAGGTACAGACAGGATCAAGGTACACACATACAGACAGGATCAAGGTACAGACATACAGACAGGATCAAGGTACAGACATACAGACATGATCAAGGAACAGACAGGATCAAGGTACAGACATACAGACAGGATCAAGGTATAGACATACAGACAGGATCAAGGTACAGACAGGATCAAGGTACACACATACAGACAGGATCAAGGTACAGACAGGATCAAGGTACAGACATACAGACAGGATCAAGGTACAGACATACAGACAGGATCAAGGTACAGACATACAGACAGGATCAAGGTACACACATACAGACAGGATAAAGGTACACACATACAGACAGGATTAAGGTACAGACAGGATCAAGGTACAGACATACAGACAGGATCAAGGTACACACATACAGACAGGATCAAGGTACAGACAGGATCAAGGTACAGACATACAGACAGGATCAAGGTACAGACATACAGACAGGATCAAGGTACACACATACAGACAGGATAAAGGTACACACATACAGACAGGATCAAGGTACAGACATACAGACAGGATCAAGGTACAGACATACAGACAGGATCAAGGTACAGACAGGATCAAGGTACAGACATACAGACAGGATCAAGGTACAGACAGGATCAAGGTACAGACATACAGACAGGATCAAGGTACAGACATGATCAAGGTACACAAATACAGACAGGATCAAGGTACAGACAGGATCTCTCTCTCTCCTCCCCCCCAGGCCCAGTATAATGTAACGTTGACCAGTCAGACCAACCCAGACCAGGTGTTGAACCAGATCCTCTCCATCCTACCGGAGAAACACGTCGACTTCACACAGAAAGGGTGAGCGCACACACACACACACACCACACACACCACACACACACACACACACACACACACACACACACACACACACACACACACACACACACACACACACACACACACACACACACACACACACACACCACACCACACCACACCACACACACACACACACACACACACACACACACACACACACACACACACACACACACACACACACCACACCACACACACACACACCACACACACCACACATACACACCACACACCCACACACACACATCTGAGAATGTGTAAAAGGACCGCCAGCCATGGAATACAATACACGGAATACAATACACATAATCTAGACAGAAGAATGTTCCCTTTCCTTCCAGCTACACTCTGGAATGTCTTACCCACTATAATGTGTGTGTGTGTGTGTGTGTGTGTGTGTGTGTGTGTGTGTGTGTGTGTGTGTGTGTGTGTGTGTGTGTGTGTGTGTGTGTGTGTGTGTGTGTGTGTGTGTGTGTGTGTGTGTGTGTGTGTGTGTGTGTGTGTGTGTGTGTCTCCTCTCCCCAGCTACACTCTGAAGTGTCGTACCCAGGGGGACTTTGGGAAGGTCACCATGGCTTTTGAGCTAGAGGTGTGTCTACTGCACAGACCTGAGGTACATATTTATTACTACTGATCAGGTTATTGATGATTACTGTTGGTTATTGACAATCCTCTTGCTTCCACAGGCTTTCCCAAAGTGGACCACCCTATTGATTATTGATGTGTGTTCTAGGTGGTGAATTGAGGAGATAGGCTGATCACATTATTGAATATTAACACCCAGCAATTATCACATTATTGATTACTAACACCCAGCAGGGATCAGCTTATTGATTACTAACACCCAGCAGGGATCAGGTTATTGATTACTAACACCCAGCAGGGATCAGGTTATTGATTACTAACACCCAGCAGGGATCAGGTTATTGATTATTAACACCCAGCAGGGATCAGGTTATTGATTATTAACACCCAGCAGGGATCAGGTTATTGATTATTAACACCCAGCAGGGATCAGGTTATTGATTACTAACACCCAGCAGGGATCAGGTTATTGATTATTAACACCCAGCAGGGATCAGGTTATTGATTATTAACACCCAGCAGGGATCAGGTTATTGATTATTAACACCCAGCAGGGATCAGGTTATTGATTACTAACACCCAGCAGGGATCAGGTTATTGATTACTAACACCCAGCAGGGATCAGGTTATTGATTACTAACACCCAGCAGGGATCAGGTTATTGATTACTAACACCCAGCAGGGATCAGGTTATTGATTACTAGCACCCAGCAGGGATCAGGTTATTGATTCCTAGCACCCAGCAGGGATCAGGTTATTGATTCCTAGCACCCAGCAGGGATCAGGTTATTGATTCCTAGCACCCAGCAGGGATCAGGTTATTGATTCCTAGCACCCAGCAGGGATCAGGTTATTGATTCCTAGCACCCAGCAGGGATCAGGTTATTGATATTGATGCTGTGTGTTGTAGGTGGTGTGTGTGAGGAGACAGAGGCTGAAGGGAGACTCCTGGGTTTACAAACGCCTGGTGGAGGACATCCTCTCTACGTCCAGCATCTAGACATCACTACTTCCTGTTGACGATGTCACATCCTGTCCACGTCCAGCACCTAAAACAGGTGTCGAACTCATTCCATGTAGGGCAGTGTGTCTGCAGGTTCACTCCTCCCTTGTACTTGATTGATGAATTGAGGTCAAGTGATTAGTTAGGACCGCCCCCCTCACCTGGTTGTCTTCATCTGACACATAGTGATTAGTTAGGACCTCCCCTCACCTGGTTGTCTTCATCTGACACATAGTGATTAGTTAGGACCTCCCCTCACCTGGTTGTCTTCATCTGACACATAGTGATTAGTTAGGACCTCCCCTCACCTGGTTGTCTTCATCTGACACATAGTGATTAGTTAGGACCTCCCCTCACCTGGTTGTCTTCATCTGACACATAGTGATTAGTTAGGACCTCCCCTCACCTGGTTGTCTTCATCTGACACATAGTGATTAGTTAGGACCTCCCCCCTCACCTGGTTGTCTTCATCTGACACATAGTGATTAGTTAGGACCTCCCCTCACCTGGTTGTCTTCATCTGACACATAGTGATTAGTTAGGACCTCCCCTCACCTGGTTGTCTTCATCTGACACATAGTGATTAGTTAGGACCTCCCCTCACCTGGTTGTCTTCATCTGACACATAGTGATTAGTTAGGACCTCCCCTCACCTGGTTGTCTTCATCTGACACATAGTGATTAGTTAGGACCTCCCCTCACCTGGTTGTCTTCATCTGACACATAGTGATTAGTTAGGACCTCCCCCTCACCTGGTTGTCTTCATCTGACACATAGTGATTAGTTAGGACCTCCCCCCTCACCTGGTTGTCTTCATCTGACACATAGTGATTAGTTAGGACCTCCCCTCACCTGGTTGTCTAGGGCTTCATCTGACACACATCTCCCGAGTGGCGCAGTGGTCTAAGGCACTGCATCGCACTAGAGATCCTGGTTCGAATCCAGGCTCTGCCGTAGCCGGCCGCGACCGGGAGACCCATGGGCGGCGCACAATTGGCCCTGCGTCGTCCAGGATAGGGGAGGGAATGGCCGGCAGGGATGTAGCTCAGTTGGTAGAGCATGGCGTTTGCAACGCCAGGGTTGTGGGTTCGATTCCCACAGGGGGTATGAAAAATAATAATGTATGCACTTAACTGTAAGTCGCTCTGGATAAGAGCGTCTGCTAAATGACTCAAATGTAAATGTAAAAATATTGAAAGGAAATAACTAAAACCAGCAGAGACAGAGACTGCCCTCCATGGACACCCCTGATCTAGTGCCTCTCTGGAGAAGCACAGATCAGGGAGAACATTCTCCATTTCCTCACCTTAACTAGTAGACTGACCTTAGATCAGTGTCACGTCTATAAGATGACCACGTCCTCTTTTACACGTGACATTCCTTTCCTTCTTTAACGTTTTTCCTTTAAATGTGTCACGTTTTATTTCCTCCCCCCTACTGATTCAGTCGCAGTAATGAGTTTTCGAGGCGTTACGATACCATAGACCGTTTTTAGCTTTACAGAATAACCGTTTACTGAAAGCATTAATACTTTACAGAATAACAGTTTACTGAAAGCATTAATACTTTACAGAATAACGGTTTACTGAAAGCATTAATACTTTACAGAATAACAGTTTACTGAAAGCATTAATACTTTACAGAATAACGGTTTACTGAAAGCATTAATACTTTACAGAATAACAGTTTACTGAAAGCATTAATACTTTGCAGAATAACCGTTTACTGAAAGCATTAATACTTTACAGAATAACTGTTTACTGAAAGCATTAATACTTTGCAGAATAACAGTTTACTGAAAGCATTAATACTTTACAGAATAACAGTTTACTGAAAGCATTAATACTTTACAGAATAACAGTTTACTGAAAGCATTCATACAACTTTGTTTGTTTCTTTGTACATATACCAGTAATATGATTACCAATTTACTTGTTTTTCTATCATGTCTTTTTTACTTTTGTAGGAGAAATGTTGTTTTAACTATAGAATGTTTTTCCTGGTTTTTGGATATTCTGTCTGTTCTCTAGGTCTGTATGTCTGTAGGTCTGTCTGTCTGTCTGTCTGTCTCTTCGTCCATATGTCTGTCTGTAAGATGATTTATATTAATAATGCGTTGTAAAGGAACAAAATAAATGGATTTTGTAGAGCGTTTTGTGTTGATGTTCACTAAAGAAATACAGCAGGGCTGTCCAACCCTGTTCCTGGAGAGATACATGAAAGAATGTTTCTGTTAAACCTACAGGAGGGTATCTCTCCAGGAACAGGGTTGGAGTTAAAACCTACAGGAGGGTAGCTCTCCATTGTATCTCTCTTATTGTAGAAATATTAAGCTAGATAGGACTCACTATTTCAAACATACTAAACTGTGGGACTCACTGTGTAGAAATATTACACTAGATGGGACTCACTGTGTAGAAATATTACACTAGATGGGACTCACTGTGTAGAAATATTACACTAGATGGGACTCACTGTGTAGAAATATTACACTAGATGGGACGCATTGTGCTCATGTTGACATTCTAAGTTAAATACAGGTTAAATAACGGTTAAACACAAATAACACGTCATGAAGATTAACTTAATGATAATTTTGATAGCCCACAGGCTGTATAATGACGACGGTTATAATATGAATATAAAGGAGGCCAGAGAGGTATTCACTAGGAACCTAAAGCCTGTATAATGATGACGGTTATAATATGAATATAAAGGAGGCCAGAGAGGTATTCACTAGGAACCTAAAGCCTGTATAATGATGACGGTTATAATATGAATATAAAGGAGGCCAGAGAGGTATTCACTAGGAACCTAAAGCCTGTATAATGATGACGGTTATAATATGAATATAAAGGAGGCCAGAGAGGTATTCACTAGGAACCTAAAGCCTGTATAATGATGACGGTTATAATATGAATATAAAGGAGGCCAGAGATGTATTCACTAGGAACCTAAAGCCTGTATAATGATGACGGTTATAATATGAATATAAAGGAGGCCAGAGAGGTATTCACTAGGAACCTAAAGCCTGTATAATGATGACGGTTATAATATGAATATAAAGGAGGCCAGAGAGGTATTCACTAGGAACCTAAAGCCTGTATAATGATGACGGTTATAATATGAATATAAAGGAGGCCAGAGAGGTATTCACTAGGAACCTAAAGCCTGTATAATGATGGCGGTTATAATATGAATATAAAGGAGGCCAGAGAGTGTATTCACTAGGAACCTAAAGCCTGTATAATGATGACGGTTATAATATGAATATAAAGGAGGCCAGAGAGGTATTCACTAGGAACCTAAAGCCTGTATAATGATGACGGTTATAATATGAATATAAAGGAGGCCAGAGAGGTATTCACTAGGAACCTAAAGCCTGTATAATGATGACGGTTATAATATGAAGTATAAAGGAGGCCAGAGAGGTATTCACTAGGAACCTAAAGCCTGTATAATGATGACGGTTATAATATGAATATAAAGGAGGCCAGAGAGGTATTCACTAGGAACCTAAAGCCTGTATAATGATGACGGTTATAATATGAAGTCTATAAAGGAGGCCAGAGAGGTATTCACTAGGAACCTAAAGCCTGTATAATGATGACGGTTATAATATGAAGTATAAAGGAGGCCAGAGAGGTATTCACTAGGAACCTAAAGCCTGTATAATGATGACGGTTATAATATGAATATAAAGGAGGCCAGAGAGGTATTCACTAGGAACCTAAAGCCTGTATAATGATGACGGTTATAATATGAAGTATAAAGGAGGCCAGAGGTGTATTCACTAGGAACCTAAAGCCTGTATAATGATGACGGTTATAATATGAATATAAAGGAGGCCAGAGAGGTATTCACTAGGAACCTAAAGCCTGTATAATGATGACGGTTATAATATGAAGTATAAAGGAGGCCAGAGAGGTATTCACTAGGAACCTAAAGCCTGTATAATGATGACGGTTATAATATGAATATAAAGGAGGCCAGAGAGGTATTCACTAGGAACCTAAAGCCTGTATAATGATGACGGTTATAATATGAATATAAAGGAGGCCAGAGAGGTATTCACTAGGAACCTAAAGCCTGTATAATGATGACGGTTATAATATGAATCTATAAAGGAGGCCAGAGATGTATTCACTAGGAACCTAAAGCCTGTATAATGATGACGGTTATAATATGAATATAAAGGAGGCCAGAGAGGTATTCACTAGGAACCTAAAGCCTGTATAATGATGACGGTTATAATATGAATATAAAGGAGGCCAGAGAGGTATTCACTAGGAACCTAAAGCCTGTATAATGATGACGGTTATAATATGAATATAAAGGAGGCCAGAGAGGTATTCACTAGGAACCTAAAGCCTGTATAATGATGACGGTTATAATATGAATATAAAGGAGGCCAGAGAGGTATTCACTAGGAACCTAAAGCCTGTATAATGATGACGGTTATAATATGAAGTCTATAAAGGAGGCCAGAGAGGTATTCACTAGGAACCTAAAGCCTGTATAATGATGACGGTTATAATATGAATATAAAGGAGGCCAGAGAGTGTATTCACTAGGAACCTAAAGCCTGTATAATGATGACGGTTATAATATGAAGTTATAAAGGAGGCCAGAGAGGTATTCACTAGGAACCTAAAGCCTGTATAATGATGACGGTTATAATATGAAGTCTATAAAGGAGGCCAGAGAGGTATTCACTAGGAACCTAAAGCCTGTATAATGATGACGGTTATAATATGAATATAAAGGAGGCCAGAGAGGTATTCACTAGGAACCTAAAGCCTGTATAATGATGACGGTTATAATATGAAGTCTATAAAGGAGGCCAGAGAGGTATTCACTAGGAACCTAAAGCCTGTATAATGATGACGGTTATAATATGAAGTCTATAAAGGAGGCCAGAGAGGTATTCACTAGGAACCTAAAGCCTGTATAATGATGACGGTTATAATATGAAGTCTATAAAGGAGGCCAGAGGTGTATTCACTAGGAACCTAAAGCCTGTATAATGATGACGGTTATAATATGAAGTCTATAAAGGAGGCCAGAGAGGTATTCACTAGGAACCTAAAGCCTGTATAATGATGACGGTTATAATATGAATATAAAGGAGGCCAGAGGGTATTCACTAGGAACCTAAAGCCTGTATAATGATGACGGTTATAATATGAATTATAAAGGAGGCCAGAGAGGTATTCACTAGGAACCTAAAGCCTGTATAATGATGACGGTTATAATATGAATATAAAGGAGGCCAGAGAGGTATTCACTAGGAACCTAAAGCCTGTATAATGATGACGGTTATAATATGAATATAAAGGAGGCCAGAGAGGTATTCACTAGGAACCTAAAGCCTGTATAATGATGACGGTTATAATATGAATATAAAGGAGGCCAGAGAGGTATTCACTAGGAACCTAAAGCCTGTATAATGATGACGGTTATAATATGAATATAAAGGAGGCCAGAGAGGTATTCACTAGGAACCTAAAGCCTGTATAATGATGACGGTTATAATATGAATATAAAGGAGGCCAGAGAGGTATTCACTAGGAACCTAAAGCCTGTATAATGATGACGGTTATAATATGAATATAAAGGAGGCCAGAGAGGTATTCACTAGGAACCTAAAGCCTGTATAATGATGACGGTTATAATATGAATATAAAGGAGGCCAGAGAGGTATTCACTAGGAACCTAAAGCCTGTATAATGATGACGGTTATAATATGAATATAAAGGAGGCCAGAGAGGTATTCACTAGGAACCTAAAGCCTGTATAATGATGACGGTTATAATATGAATATAAAGGAGGCCAGAGAGGTATTCACTAGGAACCTAAAGCCTGTATAATGATGACGGTTATAATATGAATATAAAGGAGGCCAGAGAGGTATTCACTAGGAACCTAAAGCCTGTATAATGATGACGGTTATAATATGAATATAAAGGAGGCCAGAGGGTATTCACTAGGAACCTAAAGCCTGTATAATGATGACGGTTATAATATGAAGTCTATAAAGGAGGCCAGAGAGGTATTCACTAGGAACCTAAAGCCTGTATAATGATGACGGTTATAATATGAATTATAAAGGAGGCCAGAGAGGTATTCACTAGGAACCTAAAGCCTGTATAATGATGACGGTTATAATATGAATATAAAGGAGGCCAGAGAGGTATTCACTAGGAACCTAAAGCCTGTATAATGATGACGGTTATAATATGAAGTATAAAGGAGGCCAGAGAGGTATTCACTAGGAACCTAAAGCCTGTATAATGATGACGGTTATAATATGAATATAAAGGAGGCCAGAGAGGTATTCACTAGGAACCTAAAGCCTGTATAATGATGACGGTTATAATATGAATATAAAGGAGGCCAGAGAGGTATTCACTAGGAACCTAAAGCCTGTATAATGATGACGGTTATAATATGAATATAAAGGAGGCCAGAGAGGTATTCACTAGGAACCTAAAGCCTGTATAATGATGACGGTTATAATATGAATATAAAGGAGGCCAGAGGGGTATTCACTAGGAACCTAAAGCCTGTATAATGATGACGGTTATAATATGAATATAAAGGAGGCCAGAGATGTATTCACTAGGAACCTAAAGCCTGTATAATGATGACGGTTATAATATGAATATAAAGGAGGCCAGAGAGGTATTCACTAGGAACCTAAAGCCTGTATAATGATGACGGTTATAATATGAATATAAAGGAGGCCAGAGGTGTATTCACTAGGAACCTAAAGCCTGTATAATGATGACGGTTATAATATGAATATAAAGGAGGCCAGAGGTGTATTCACTAGGAACCTAAAGCCTGTATAATGATGACGGTTATAATATGAATATAAAGGAGGCCAGAGAGGTATTCACTAGGAACCTAAAGCCTGTATAATGATGACGGTTATAATATGAATATAAAGGAGGCCAGAGAGGTATTCACTAGGAACCTAAAGCCTGTATAATGATGACGGTTATAATATGAATATAAAGGAGGCCAGAGGTGTATTCACTAGGAACCTAAAGCCTGTATAATGATGACGGTTATAATATGAATATAAAGGAGGCCAGAGAGGTATTCACTAGGAACCTAAAGCCTGTATAATGATGACGGTTATAATATGAATATAAAGGAGGCCAGAGAGGTATTCACTAGGAACCTAAAGCCTGTATAATGATGACGGTTATAATATGAATATAAAGGAGGCCAGAGAGGTATTCACTAGGAACCTAAAGCCTGTATAATGATGACGGTTATAATATGAATATAAAGGAGGCCAGAGGGTATTCACTAGGAACCTAAAGCCTGTATAATGATGACGGTTATAATATGAATCTATAAAGGAGGCCAGAGAGGTATTCACTAGGAACCTAAAGCCTGTATAATGATGACGGTTATAATATGAATTATAAAGGAGGCCAGAGATGTATTCACTAGGAACCTAAAGCCTGTATAATGATGACGGTTATAATATGAATTATAAAGGAGGCCAGAGAGGTATTCACTAGGAACCTAAAGCCTGTATAATGATGACGGTTATAATATGAATATAAAGGAGGCCAGAGAGGTATTCACTAGGAACCTAAAGCCTGTATAATGATGACGGTTATAATATGAACTATAAAGGAGGCCAGAGAGGTATTCACTAGGAACCTAAAGCCTGTATAATGATGACGGTTATAATATGAATATAAAGGAGGCCAGAGAGGTATTCACTAGGAACCTAAAGCCTGTATAATGATGACGGTTATAATATGAATATAAAGGAGGCCAGAGAGTGTATTCACTAGGAACCTAAAGCCTGTATAATGATGACGGTTATAATATGAAGTATAAAGGAGGCCAGAGAGGTATTCACTAGGAACCTAAAGCCTGTATAATGATGACGGTTATAATATGAATATAAAGGAGGCCAGAGAGGTATTCACTAGGAACCTAAAGCCTGTATAATGATGACGGTTATAATATGAAGTCTATAAAGGAGGCCAGAGAGGTATTCACTAGGAACCTAAAGCCTGTATAATGATGACGGTTATAATATGAATATAAAGGAGGCCAGAGAGGTATTCACTAGGAACCTAAAGCCTGTATAATGATGACGGTTATAATATGAAGTATAAAGGAGGCCAGAGAGGTATTCACTAGGAACCTAAAGCCTGTATAATGATGACGGTTATAATATGAAGTATAAAGGAGGCCAGAGAGGTATTCACTAGGAACCTAAAGCCTGTATAATGATGACGGTTATAATATGAATATAAAGGAGGCCAGAGATGTATTCACTAGGAACCTAAAGCCTGTATAATGATGACGGTTATAATATGAAGTCTATAAAGGAGGCCAGAGAGGTATTCACTAGGAACCTAAAGCCTGTATAATGATGACGGTTATAATATGAATCTATAAAGGAGGCCAGAGAGGTATTCACTAGGAACCTAAAGCCTGTATAATGATGACGGTTATAATATGAACTATAAAGGAGGCCAGAGAGGTATTCACTAGGAACCTAAAGCCTGTATAATGATGACGGTTATAATATGACGTCTATAAAGGAGGCCAGAGAGGTATTCACTAGGAACCTAAAGCCTGTATAATGATGAGCGGTTATAATATGAATATAAAGGAGGCCAGAGGGGTATTCACTAGGAACCTAAAGCCTGTATAATGATGACGGTTATAATATGAATATAAAGGAGGCCAGAGAGGTATTCACTAGGAACCTAAAGCCTGTATAATGATGACGGTTATAATATGAATATAAAGGAGGCCAGAGAGTGTATTCACTAGGAACCTAAAGCCTGTATAATGATGACGGTTATAATATGAAGTCTATAAAGGAGGCCAGAGAGGTATTCACTAGGAACCTAAAGCCTGTATAATGATGACGGTTATAATATGAATATAAAGGAGGCCAGAGAGGTATTCACTAGGAACCTAAAGCCTGTATAATGATGACGGTTATAATATGAATATAAAGGAGGCCAGAGAGGTATTCACTAGGAACCTAAAGCCTGTATAATGATGACGGTTATAATATGAAGTCTATAAAGGAGGCCAGAGATGTATTCACTAGGAACCTAAAGCCTGTATAATGATGACGGTTATAATATGACATATAAAGGAGGCCAGAGATGTATTCACTAGGAACCTAAAGCCTGTATAATGATGACGGTTATAATATGAATATAAAGGAGGCCAGAGGGTATTCACTAGGAACCTAAAGCCTGTATAATGATGACGGTTATAATATGAATATAAAGGAGGCCAGAGATGTATTCACTAGGAACCTAAAGCCTGTATAATGATGACGGTTATAATATGAATATAAAGGAGGCCAGAGAGGTATTCACTAGGAACCTAAAGCCTGTATAATGATGACGGTTATAATATGAATATAAAGGAGGCCAGAGAGGTATTCACTAGGAACCTAAAGCCTGTATAATGATGACGGTTATAATATGAATATAAAGGAGGCCAGAGAGGTATTCACTAGGAACCTAAAGCCTGTATAATGATGACGGTTATAATATGAATATAAAGGAGGCCAGAGAGGTATTCACTAGGAACCTAAAGCCTGTATAATGATGACGGTTATAATATGAATATAAAGGAGGCCAGAGAGGTATTCACTAGGAACCTAAAGCCTGTATAATGATGACGGTTATAATATGAATATAAAGGAGGCCAGAGAGGTATTCACTAGGAACCTAAAGCCTGTATAATGATGACGGTTATAATATGAATATAAAGGAGGCCAGAGAGGTATTCACTAGGAACCTAAAGCCTGTATAATGATGACGGTTATAATATGAATATAAAGGAGGCCAGAGAGGTATTCACTAGGAACCTAAAGCCTGTATAATGATGCCGGTTATAATATGAATATAAAGGAGGCCAGAGAGGTATTCACTAGGAACCTAAAGCCTGTATAATGATGACGGTTATAATATGAAGCTATAAAGGAGGCCAGAGAGTGTATTCACTAGGAACCTAAAGCCTGTATAATGATGACGGTTATAATATGAATATAAAGGAGGCCAGAGAGGTATTCACTAGGAACCTAAAGCCTGTATAATGATGACGGTTATAATATGAATATAAAGGAGGCCAGAGGTGTATTCACTAGGAACCTAAAGCCTGTATAATGATGACGGTTATAATATGAATATAAAGGAGGCCAGAGAGGTATTCACTAGGAACCTAAAGCCTGTATAATGATGACGGTTATAATATGAATATAAAGGAGGCCAGAGAGGTATTCACTAGGAACCTAAAGCCTGTATAATGATGACGGTTATAATATGAATATAAAGGAGGCCAGAGGTGTATTCACTAGGAACCTAAAGCCTGTATAATGATGACGGTTATAATATGAATATAAAGGAGGCCAGAGAGGTATTCACTAGGAACCTAAAGCCTGTATAATGATGACGGTTATAATATGAATATAAAGGAGGCCAGAGGGGTATTCACTAGGAACCTAAAGCCTGTATAATGATGACGGTTATAATATGAATATAAAGGAGGCCAGAGAGGTATTCACTAGGAACCTAAAGCCTGTATAATGATGACGGTTATAATATGAATATAAAGGAGGCCAGAGAGGTATTCACTAGGAACCTAAAGCCTGTATAATGATGACGGTTATAATATGAATATAAAGGAGGCCAGAGAGGTATTCACTAGGAACCTAAAGCCTGTATAATGATGACGGTTATAATATGAAGTATAAAGGAGGCCAGAGAGGTATTCACTAGGAACCTAAAGCCTGTATAATGATGACGGTTATAATATGACTATAAAGGAGGCCAGAGAGGTATTCACTAGGAACCTAAAGCCTGTATAATGATGACGGTTATAATATGAATATAAAGGAGGCCAGAGAGGTATTCACTAGGAACCTAAAGCCTGTATAATGATGACGGTTATAATATGAATATAAAGGGAGGCCAGAGGTGTATTCACTAGGAACCTAAAGCCTGTATAATGATGACGGTTATAATATGAAGTCTATAAAGGAGGCCAGAGAGGTATTCACTAGGAACCTAAAGCCTGTATAATGATGACGGTTATAATATGAATATAAAGGAGGCCAGAGAGGTATTCACTAGGAACCTAAAGCCTGTATAATGATGACGGTTATAATATGAATATAAAGGAGGCCAGAGAGGTATTCACTAGGAACCTAAAGCCTGTATAATGATGACGGTTATAATATGAATATAAAGGAGGCCAGAGAGGTATTCACTAGGAACCTAAAGCCTGTATAATGATGACGGTTATAATATGAATATAAAGGAGGCCAGAGAGGTTTTAACTAGGAACCTAAAGCCTGTATAATGATGACGGTTATAATATGAATATAAAGGAGGCCAGAGAGGTATTCACTAGGAACCTAAAGCCTGTATAATGATGACGGTTATAATATGAATATAAAGGAGGCCAGAGGTGTATTCACTAGGAACCTAAAGCCTGTATAATGATGACGGTTATAATATGAAGTCTATAAAGGAGGCCAGAGAGGTATTCACTAGGAACCTAAAGCCTGTATAATGATGACGGTTATAATATGAATATAAAGGAGGCCAGAGAGGTATTCACTAGGAACCTAAAGCCTGTATAATGATGACGGTTATAATATGAATATAAAGGAGGCCAGAGATGTATTCACTAGGAACCTAAAGCCTGTATAATGATGACGGTTATAATATGACGATATAAAGGAGGCCAGAGATGTATTCACTAGGAACCTAAAGCCTGTATAATGATGACGGGTTATAATATGAATATAAAGGAGGCCAGAGAGGTATTCACTAGGAACCTAAAGCCTGTATAATGATGACGGTTATAATATGAATATAAAGGAGGCCAGAGGTGTATTCACTAGGAACCTAAAGCCTGTATAATGATGACGGTTATAATATGAATATAAAGGGAGGCCAGAGAGGTATTCACTAGGAACCTAAAGCCTGTATAATGATGACGGTTATAATATGAATATAAAGGAGGCCAGAGAGGTATTCACTAGGAACCTAAAGCCTGTATAATGATGACGGTTATAATATGAATATAAAGGAGGCCAGAGAGGTATTCACTAGGAACCTAAAGCCTGTATAATGATGACGGTTATAATATGAATATAAAGGAGGCCAGAGAGGTATTCACTAGGAACCTAAAGCCTGTATAATGATGACGGTTATAATATGAATATAAAGGAGGCCAGAGAGGTATTCACTAGGAACCTAAAGCCTGTATAATGATGACGGTTATAATATGAATATAAAGGAGGCCAGAGAGGTATTCACTAGGAACCTAAAGCCTGTATAATGATGACGGTTATAATATGAATATAAAGGAGGCCAGAGAGGTATTCACTAGGAACCTAAAGCCTGTATAATGATGACGGTTATAATATGAGATATAAAGGAGGCCAGAGAGGTATTCACTAGGAACCTAAAGCCTGTATAATGATGACGGTTATAATATGAACTATAAAGGAGGCCAGAGAGGTATTCACTAGGAACCTAAAGCCTGTATAATGATGACGGTTATAATATGAATATAAAGGAGGCCAGAGAGGTATTCACTAGGAACCTAAAGCCTGTATAATGATGACGGTTATAATATGACGATATAAAGGAGGCCAGAGATGTATTCACTAGGAACCTAAAGCCTGTATAATGATGACGGTTATAATATGAACGTCTATAAAGGAGGCCAGAGAGGTATTCACTAGGAACCTAAAGCCTGTATAATGATGACGGTTATAATATGAATATAAAGGAGGCCAGAGAGGTATTCACTAGGAACCTAAAGCCTGTATAATGATGACGGTTATAATATGAATATAAAGGAGGCCAGAGAGGTATTCACTAGGAACCTAAAGCCTGTATAATGATGACGGTTATAATATGAAGTCTATAAAGGAGGCCAGAGAGGTATTCACTAGGAACCTAAAGCCTGTATAATGATGACGGTTATAATATGAATATAAAGGAGGCCAGAGAGGTATTCACTAGGAACCTAAAGCCTGTATAATGATGGCGGTTATAATATGAACTATAAAGGAGGCCAGAGAGGTATTCACTAGGAACCTAAAGCCTGTATAATGATGACGGTTATAATATGACTATAAAGGAGGCCAGAGAGGTATTCACTAGGAACCTAAAGCCTGTATAATGATGACGGTTATAATATGAATATAAAGGAGGCCAGAGAGGTATTCACTAGGAACCTAAAGCCTGTATAATGATGACGGTTATAATATGAATATAAAGGGAGGCCAGAGAGGTATTCACTAGGAACCTAAAGCCTGTATAATGATGGCGGTTATAATATGACGTCTATAAAGGAGGCCAGAGAGGTATTCACTAGGAACCTAAAGCCTGTATAATGATGACGGTTATAATATGAATATAAAGGAGGCCAGAGAGGTATTCACTAGGAACCTAAAGCCTGTATAATGATGACGGTTATAATATGAATATAAAGGAGGCCAGAGAGGTATTCACTAGGAACCTAAAGCCTGTATAATGATGACGGTTATAATATGAATATAAAGGAGGCCAGAGAGGTATTCACTAGGAACCTAAAGCCTGTATAATGATGACGGTTATAATATGAATATAAAGGAGGCCAGAGAGGTATTCACTAGGAACCTAAAGCCTGTATAATGATGACGGTTATAATATGAATATAAAGGAGGCCAGAGAGGTATTCACTAGGAACCTAAAGCCTGTATAATGATGACGGTTATAATATGAATATAAAGGGAGGCCAGAGAGGTATTCACTAGGAACCTAAAGCCTGTATAATGATGACGGTTATAATATGAATATAAAGGAGGCCAGAGAGGTATTCACTAGGAACCTAAAGCCTGTATAATGATGACGGTTATAATATGAATATAAAGGAGGCCAGAGGTGTATTCACTAGGAACCTAAAGCCTGTATAATGATGACGGTTATAATATGAATATAAAGGAGGCCAGAGAGGTATTCACTAGGAACCTAAAGCCTGTATAATGATGACGGTTATAATATGAATATAAAGGAGGCCAGAGAGGTATTCACTAGGAACCTAAAGCCTGTATAATGATGACGGTTATAATATGAATATAAAGGAGGCCAGAGGTGTATTCACTAGGAACCTAAAGCCTGTATAATGATGACGGTTATAATATGAATATAAAGGAGGCCAGAGAGGTATTCACTAGGAACCTAAAGCCTGTATAATGATGACGGTTATAATATGAAGTCTATAAAGGAGGCCAGAGAGGTATTCACTAGGAACCTAAAGCCTGTATAATGATGACGGTTATAATATGAATATAAAGGAGGCCAGAGAGGTATTCACTAGGAACCCTAAAGCCTGTATAATGATGACGGTTATAATATGAAGCTATAAAGGAGGCCAGAGAGGTATTCACTAGGAACCTAAAGCCTGTATAATGATGACGGTTATAATATGAATATAAAGGAGGCCAGAGAGGTATTCACTAGGAACCTAAAGCCTGTATAATGATGACGGTTATAATATGAATATAAAGGAGGCCAGAGAGGTATTCACTAGGAACCTAAAGCCTGTATAATGATGACGGTTATAATATGAATATAAAGGAGGCCAGAGAGGTATTCACTAGGAACCTAAAGCCTGTATAATGATGACGGTTATAATATGAATATAAAGGAGGCCAGAGGTGTATTCACTAGGAACCTAAAGCCTGTATAATGATGACGGTTATAATATGAATATAAAGGAGGCCAGAGAGGTATTCACTAGGAACCTAAAGCCTGTATAATGATGACGGTTATAATATGAATATAAAGGAGGCCAGAGAGGTATTCACTAGGAACCTAAAGCCTGTATAATGATGACGGTTATAATATGAATATAAAGGAGGCCAGAGAGGTATTCACTAGGAACCTAAAGCCTGTATAATGATGACGGTTATAATATGAATATAAAGGAGGCCAGAGAGGTATTCACTAGGAACCTAAAGCCTGTATAATGATGACGGTTATAATATGAATATAAAGGAGGCCAGAGAGGTATTCACTAGGAACCTAAAGCCTGTATAATGATGACGGTTATAATATGAATATAAAGGAGGCCAGAGAGGTATTCACTAGGAACCTAAAGCCTGTATAATGATAGACGGTTATAATATGAATATAAAGGAGGCCAGAGATGTATTCACTAGGAACCTAAAGCCTGTATAATGATGACGGTTATAATATGAATATAAAGGAGGCCAGAGAGGTATTCACTAGGAACCTAAAGCCTGTATAATGATGACGGTTATAATATGAATATAAAGGAGGCCAGAGAGGTATTCACTAGGAACCTAAAGCCTGTATAATGATGACGGTTATAATATGAAGTCTATAAAGGAGGCCAGAGAGGTATTCACTAGGAACCTAAAGCCTGTATAATGATGACGGTTATAATATGAATATAAAGGAGGCCAGAGAGGTATTCACTAGGAACCTAAAGCCTGTATAATGATGACGGTTATAATATGAAGTCTATAAAGGAGGCCAGAGAGGTATTCACTAGGAACCTAAAGCCTGTATAATGATGACGGTTATAATATGAATATAAAGGAGGCCAGAGAGGTATTCACTAGGAACCTAAAGCCTGTATAATGATGACGGTTATAATATGAATATAAAGGAGGCCAGAGAGGTATTCACTAGGAACCTAAAGCCTGTATAATGATGACGGTTATAATATGAAGTCTATAAAGGAGGCCAGAGGGTATTCACTAGGAACCTAAAGCCTGTATAATGATGACGGTTATAATATGACCTATAAAGGAGGCCAGAGAGGTATTCACTAGGAACCTAAAGCCTGTATAATGATGACGGTTATAATATGAAGTCTATAAAGGAGGCCAGAGAGGTATTCACTAGGAACCTAAAGCCTGTATAATGATGACGGTTATAATATGAATATAAAGGAGGCCAGAGAGGTATTCACTAGGAACCTAAAGCCTGTATAATGATGACGGTTATAATATGAATATAAAGGAGGCCAGAGAGGTATTCACTAGGAACCTAAAGCCTGTATAATGATGACGGTTATAATATGAATATAAAGGAGGCCAGAGAGGTATTCACTAGGAACCTAAAGCCTGTATAATGATGACGGTTATAATATGAATATAAAGGAGGCCAGAGAGGTATTCACTAGGAACCTAAAGCCTGTATAATGATGACGGTTATAATATGAATATAAAGGAGGCCAGAGAGGTATTCACTAGGAACCTAAAGCCTGTATAATGATGACGGTTATAATATGAATATAAAGGAGGCCAGAGAGGTATTCACTAGGAACCTAAAGCCTGTATAATGATGACGGTTATAATATGAATATAAAGGAGGCCAGAGGTGTATTCACTAGGAACCTAAAGCCTGTATAATGATGCGGTTATAATATGAATATAAAGGAGGCCAGAGAGGTATTCACTAGGAACCTAAAGCCTGTATAATGATGACGGTTATAATATGAATATAAAGGAGGCCAGAGAGGTATTCACTAGGAACCTAAAGCCTGTATAATGATGACGGTTATAATATGAATATAAAGGAGGCCAGAGAGGTATTCACTAGGAACCTAAAGCCTGTATAATGATGACGGTTATAATATGAATATAAAGGAGGCCAGAGAGGTATTCACTAGGAACCTAAAGCCTGTATAATGATGACGGTTATAATATGAATATAAAGGAGGCCAGAGGGTATTCACTAGGAACCTAAAGCCTGTATAATGATGACGGTTATAATATGAATATAAAGGAGGCCAGAGGGGTATTCACTAGGAACCTAAAGCCTGTATAATGATGACGGTTATAATATGAATATAAAGGAGGCCAGAGGTGTATTCACTAGGAACCTAAAGCCTGTATAATGATGACGGTTATAATATGAAGTCTATAAAGGAGGCCAGAGGTGTATTCACTAGGAACCTAAAGCCTGTATAATGATGGCGGTTATAATATGAATATAAAGGAGGCCAGAGAGGTATTCACTAGGAACCTAAAGCCTGTATAATGATGACGGTTATAATATGAAGTCTATAAAGGAGGCCAGAGAGGTATTCACTAGGAACCTAAAGCCTGTATAATGATGACGGTTATAATATGAATATAAAGGAGGCCAGAGAGGTATTCACTAGGAACCTAAAGCCTGTATAATGATGGCGGTTATAATATGAATATAAAGGAGGCCAGAGAGGTATTCACTAGGAACCTAAAGCCTGTATAATGATGGCGGTTATAATATGAATATAAAGGAGGCCAGAGAGGTATTCACTAGGAACCTAAAGCCTGTATAATGATGACGGTTATAATATGAATATAAAGGAGGCCAGAGAGTGTATTCACTAGGAACCTAAAGCCTGTATAATGATGACGGTTATAATATGAATATAAAGGAGGCCAGAGAGGTATTCACTAGGAACCTAAAGCCTGTATAATGATGACGGTTATAATATGAATATAAAGGAGGCCAGAGAGGTATTCACTAGGAACCTAAAGCCTGTATAATGATGACGGTTATAATATGAATATAAAGGAGGCCAGAGAGGTATTCACTAGGAACCTAAAGCCTGTATAATGATGACGGTTATAATATGAATATAAAGGAGGCCAGAGAGGTATTCACTAGGAACCTAAAGCCTGTATAATGATGAGCGGTTATAATATGAATATAAAGGAGGCCAGAGAGGTATTCACTAGGAACCTAAAGCCTGTATAATGATGACGGTTATAATATGAATATAAAGGGAGGCCAGAGAGGTATTCACTAGGAACCTAAAGCCTGTATAATGATGACGGTTATAATATGAATATAAAGGGAGGCCAGAGGTGTATTCACTAGGAACCTAAAGCCTGTATAATGATGACGGTTATAATATGAATATAAAGGAGGCCAGAGAGGTATTCACTAGGAACCTAAAGCCTGTATAATGATGACGGTTATAATATGAATATAAAGGAGGCCAGAGAGGTATTCACTAGGAACCTAAAGCCTGTATAATGATGACGGTTATAATATGAATATAAAGGAGGCCAGAGAGGTATTCACTAGGAACCTAAAGCCTGTATAATGATGACGGTTATAATATGAATATAAAGGAGGCCAGATAGGTATTCACTAGGAACCTAAAGCCTGTATAATGATGACGGTTATAATATGAAGTCTATAAAGGAGGCCAGAGAGGTATTCACTAGGAACCTAAAGCCTGTATAATGATGACGGTTATAATATGAATATAAAGGAGGCCAGATATGTATTCACTAGGAACCTAAAGCCTGTATAATGATGACGGTTATAATATGAAGTCTATAAAGGAGGCCAGAGAGGAATTCACTAGGAACCTAAAGCCTGTATAATGATGACGGTTATAATATGAAGTCTATAAAGGAGGCCAGAGAGGTATTCACTAGGAACCTAAAGCCTGTATAATGATGACGGTTATAATATGAATATAAAGGAGGCCAGAGAGGTATTCACTAGGAACCTAAAGCCTGTATAATGATGACCGGTTATAATATGAAGTCTATAAAGGAGGCCAGAGGTGTATTCACTAGGAACCTAAAGCCTGTATAATGATGAGCGGTTATAATATGACGTCTATAAAGGAGGCCAGAGAGGTATTCACTAGGAACCTAAAGCCTGTATAATGATGACGGTTATAATATGAATATAAAGGAGGCCAGAGAGGTATTCACTAGGAACCTAAAGCCTGTATAATGATGACGGTTATAATATGAATATAAAGGAGGCCAGAGAGGTATTCACTAGGAACCTAAAGCCTGTATAATGATGACGGTTATAATATGAATATAAAGGAGGCCAGAGGTGTATTCACTAGGAACCTAAAGCCTGTATAATGATGACGGTTATAATATGAATATAAAGGAGGCCAGAGAGGTATTCACTAGGAACCTAAAGCCTGTATAATGATGACGGTTATAATATGAATATAAAGGAGGCCGAGAGGTATTCACTAGGAACCTAAAGCCTGTATAATGATGACGGTTATAATATGAATATAAAGGAGGCCAGAGAGGTATTCACTAGGAACCTAAAGCCTGTATAATGATGACGGTTATAATATGAAGTCTATAAAGGAGGCCAGAGAGGTATTCACTAGGAACCTAAAGCCTGTATAATGATGACGGTTATAATATGAATATAAAGGGAGGCCAGAGAGGTATTCACTAGGAACCCTAAAGCCTGTATAATGATGACGGTTATAATATGAATATAAAGGAGGCCAGAGAGGTATTCACTAGGAACCTAAAGCCTGTATAATGATGACGGTTATAATATGAATATAAAGGACGCCAGAGAGGTATTCACTAGGAACCTAAAGCCTGTATAATGATGACGGTTATAATATGAATATAAAGGAGGCCAGAGGGTATTCACTAGGAACCTAAAGCCTGTATAATGATGACGGTTATAATATGAATATAAAGGAGGCCAGAGAGGTATTCACTAGGAACCTAAAGCCTGTATAATGATGACGGTTATAATATGAATATAAAGGAGGCCAGAGGTGTATTCACTAGGAACCTAAAGCCTGTATAATGATGACGGTTATAATATGAATATAAAGGGAGGCCAGAGAGGTATTCACTAGGAACCTAAAGCCTGTATAATGATGACGGTTATAATATGAATATAAAGGAGGCCAGAGAGGTATTCACTAGGAACCTAAAGCCTGTATAATGATGACGGTTATAATATGAATATAAAGGAGGCCAGAGAGGTATTCACTAGGAACCTAAAGCCTGTATAATGATAGCGGTTATAATATGAATATAAAGGAGGCCAGAGAGGTATTCACTAGGAACCTAAAGCCTGTATAATGATGACGGTTATAATATGAATATAAAGGAGGCCAGAGGTGTATTCACTAGGAACCTAAAGCCTGTATAATGATGACGGTTATAATATGAATATAAAGGAGGCCAGAGAGGTATTCACTAGGAACCTAAAGCCTGTATAATGATGACGGTTATAATATGAATATAAAGGAGGCCAGAGAGGTATTCACTAGGAACCTAAAGCCTGTATAATGATGACGGTTATAATATGAATATAAAGGAGGCCAGAGAGGTATTCACTAGGAACCTAAAGCCTGTATAATGATGACGGTTATAATATGAATATAAAGGAGGCCAGATAGGTATTCACTAGGAACCTAAAGCCTGTATAATGATGACGGTTATAATATGAAGTCTATAAAGGAGGCCAGAGAGGTATTCACTAGGAACCTAAAGCCTGTATAATGATAGACGGTTATAATATGAATATAAAGGAGGCCAGATATGTATTCACTAGGAACCTAAAGCCTGTATAATGATGACGGTTATAATATGAAGTCTATAAAGGAGGCCAGAGAGGTATTCACTAGGAACCTAAAGCCTGTATAATGATGACGGTTATAATATGAAGTCTATAAAGGAGGCCAGAGAGGTATTCACTAGGAACCTAAAGCCTGTATAATGATGACGGTTATAATATGAATATAAAGGAGGCCAGAGAGGTATTCACTAGGAACCTAAAGCCTGTATAATGATGACGGTTATAATATGAAGTCTATAAAGGAGGCCAGAGAGTGTATTCACTAGGAACCTAAAGCCTGTATAATGATGACGGTTATAATATGCGACGCGTATAAAGGAGGCCAGAGAGGTATTCACTAGGAACCTAAAGCCTGTATAATGATGACGGTTATAATATGAATATAAAGGAGGCCAGAGAGGTATTCACTAGGAACCTAAAGCCTGTATAATGATGACGGTTATAATATGAATATAAAGGAGGCCAGAGAGGTATTCACTAGGAACCTAAAGCCTGTATAATGATGACGGTTATAATATGAATATAAAGGAGGCCAGAGGTGTATTCACTAGGAACCTAAAGCCTGTATAATGATGACGGTTATAATATGAATATAAAGGAGGCCAGAGAGGTATTCACTAGGAACCTAAAGCCTGTATAATGATGACGGTTATAATATGAATATAAAGGAGGCCAGAGGTGTATTCACTAGGAACCTAAAGCCTGTATAATGATGACGGTTATAATATGAATATAAAGGAGGCCAGAGAGGTATTCACTAGGAACCTAAAGCCTGTATAATGATGACGGTTATAATATGAAGTCTATAAAGGAGGCCAGAGGTGTATTCACTAGGAACCTAAAGCCTGTATAATGATGACGGTTATAATATGAATATAAAGGAGGCCAGAGAGGTATTCACTAGGAACCTAAAGCCTGTATAATGATGACGGTTATAATATGAATATAAAGGAGGCCAGAGGTGTATTCACTAGGAACCTAAAGCCTGTATAATGATGACGGTTATAATATGAATATAAAGGAGGCCAGAGAGGTATTCACTAGGAACCTAAAGCCTGTATAATGATGACGGTTATAATATGAATATAAAGGGAGGCCAGAGAGGTATTCACTAGGAACCTAAAGCCTGTATAATGATGACGGTTATAATATGAATATAAAGGAGGCCAGAGGTGTATTCACTAGGAACCTAAAGCCTGTATAATGATGACGGTTATAATATGAATATAAAGGGAGGCCAGAGGTGTATTCACTAGGAACCTAAAGCCTGTATAATGATGACGGTTATAATATGAAGTCTATAAAGGAGGCCATAGGTGTATTCACTAGGAACCTAAAGCCTGTATAATGATGACGGTTATAATATGAAGTCTATAAAGGAGGCCAGAGAGGTATTCACTAGGAACCTAAAGCCTGTATAATGATGACGGTTATAATATGAATATAAAGGAGGCCAGAGAGGTATTCACTAGGAACCTAAAGCCTGTATAATGATGACGGTTATAATATGAATATAAAGGAGGCCAGAGAGGTATTCACTAGGAACCTAAAGCCTGTATAATGATGACGGTTATAATATGAATATAAAGGAGGCCAGAGAGGTATTCACTAGGAACCTAAAGCCTGTATAATGATGACGGTTATAATATGAATATAAAGGAGGCCAGATGTGTATTCACTAGGAACCTAAAGCCTGTATAATGATGACGGTTATAATATGAATATAAAGGAGGCCAGAGAGGTATTCACTAGGAACCTAAAGCCTGTATAATGATGACGGTTATAATATGAAGTCTATAAAGGAGGCCAGAGAGGTATTCACTAGGAACCTAAAGCCTGTATAATGATGACGGTTATAATATGAATATAAAGGAGGCCAGAGGTGTATTCACTAGGAACCTAAAGCCTGTATAATGATGACGGTTATAATATGAATATAAAGGAGGCCAGAGGTGTATTCACTAGGAACCTAAAGCCTGTATAATGATGACGGTTATAATATGAATATAAAGGAGGCCAGAGGTGTATTCACTAGGAACCTAAAGCCTGTATAATGATGACGGTTATAATATGAATATAAAGGAGGCCAGAGAGGTATTCACTAGGAACCTAAAGCCTGTATAATGATGGCGGTTATAATATGAATATAAAGGAGGCCAGAGAGGTATTCACTAGGAACCTAAAGCCTGTATAATGATGACGGTTATAATATGAATATAAAGGAGGCCAGAGAGGTATTCACTAGGAACCTAAAGCCTGTATAATGATGACGGTTATAATATGAATATAAAGGAGGCCAGAGAGGTATTCACTAGGAACCTAAAGCCTGTATAATGATGACGGTTATAATATGAATATAAAGGAGGCCAGAGAGGTATTCACTAGGAACCTAAAGCCTGTATAATGATGACGGTTATAATATGAATATAAAGGAGGCCAGAGAGGTATTCACTAGGAACCTAAAGCCTGTATAATGATGACGGTTATAATATGAATATAAAGGAGGCCAGAGAGGTATTCACTAGGAACCTAAAGCCTGTATAATGATGACGGTTATAATATGAATATAAAGGAGGCCAGAGAGGTATTCACTAGGAACCTAAAGCCTGTATAATGATGACGGTTATAATATGAATATAAAGGAGGCCAGAGAGTATTCACTAGGAACCTAAAGCCTGTATAATGATGACGGTTATAATATGAAGTCTATAAAGGAGGCCAGAGAGGTATTCACTAGGAACCTAAAGCCTGTATAATGATGACGGTTATAATATGAATATAAAGGAGGCCAGATATGTATTCACTAGGAACCTAAAGCCTGTATAATGATGACGGTTATAATATGAAGTCTATAAAGGAGGCCAGAGAGGTATTCACTAGGAACCTAAAGCCTGTATAATGATGACGGTTATAATATGAAGTCTATAAAGGAGGCCAGAGAGGTATTCACTAGGAACCTAAAGCCTGTATAATGATGACGGTTATAATATGAATATAAAGGAGGCCAGAGAGGTATTCACTAGGAACCTAAAGCCTGTATAATGATGGCGGTTATAATATGAAGTCTATAAAGGAGGCCAGAGGTGTATTCACTAGGAACCTAAAGCCTGTATAATGATGACGGTTATAATATGACGCTATAAAGGAGGCCAGAGAGGTATTCACTAGGAACCTAAAGCCTGTATAATGATGACGGTTATAATATGAATATAAAGGAGGCCAGAGAGGTATTCACTAGGAACCTAAAGCCTGTATAATGATGACGGTTATAATATGAATATAAAGGAGGCCAGAGAGGTATTCACTAGGAACCTAAAGCCTGTATAATGATGACGGTTATAATATGAATATAAAGGAGGCCAGAGGGGTATTCACTAGGAACCTAAAGCCTGTATAATGATGACGGTTATAATATGAAGTCTATAAAGGAGGCCAGAGAGGTATTCACTAGGAACCTAAAGCCTGTATAATGATGACGGTTATAATATGAATATAAAGGAGGCCAGAGAGGTATTCACTAGGAACCTAAAGCCTGTATAATGATGACGGTTATAATATGAATATAAAGGAGGCCAGAGGTGTATTCACTAGGAACCTAAAGCCTGTATAATGATGACGGTTATAATATGACGTCTATAAAGGAGGCCAGAGATGTATTCACTAGGAACCTAAAGCCTGTATAATGATGACGGTTATAATATGAATATAAAGGAGGCCAGAGAGGTATTCACTAGGAACCTAAAGCCTGTATAATGATGACGGTTATAATATGAATATAAAGGAGGCCAGAGGTGTATTCACTAGGAACCTAAAGCCTGTATAATGATGACGGTTATAATATGAATATAAAGGGAGGCCAGAGAGGTATTCACTAGGAACCTAAAGCCTGTATAATGATGACGGTTATAATATGAATATAAAGGAGGCCAGAGAGGTATTCACTAGGAACCTAAAGCCTGTATAATGATGACGGTTATAATATGAATATAAAGGAGGCCAGAGGTGTATTCACTAGGAACCTAAAGCCTGTATAATGATGACGGTTATAATATGAATATAAAGGAGGCCAGAGAGGTATTCACTAGGAACCTAAAGCCTGTATAATGATGACGGTTATAATATGAATATAAAGGAGGCCAGAGAGGTATTCACTAGGAACCTAAAGCCTGTATAATGATGACGGTTATAATATGAATATAAAGGAGGCCAGAGAGGTATTCACTAGGAACCTAAAGCCTGTATAATGATGACGGTTATAATATGAATATAAAGGAGGCCAGAGAGGTATTCACTAGGAACCTAAAGCCTGTATAATGATGACGGTTATAATATGAATATAAAGGAGGCCAGAGAGGTATTCACTAGGAACCTAAAGCCTGTATAATGATGGCGGTTATAATATGACATATAAAGGAGGCCAGAGATGTATTCACTAGGAACCTAAAGCCTGTATAATGATAGCGGTTATAATATGACCTATAAAGGAGGCCAGAGAGGTATTCACTAGGAACCTAAAGCCTGTATAATGATGACGGTTATAATATGAATATAAAGGAGGCCAGAGAGGTATTCACTAGGAACCTAAAGCCTGTATAATGATGACGGTTATAATATGAATATAAAGGAGGCCAGAGGTGTATTCACTAGGAACCTAAAGCCTGTATAATGATGGCGGTTATAATATGAAGTATAAAGGAGGCCAGAGAGGTATTCACTAGGAACCTAAAGCCTGTATAATGATGACGGTTATAATATGAATATAAAGGAGGCCAGAGGGTATTCACTAGGAACCTAAAGCCTGTATAATGATGACGGTTATAATATGAATATAAAGGAGGCCAGAGAGGTATTCACTAGGAACCTAAAGCCTGTATAATGATGACGGTTATAATATGAAGTCTATAAAGGAGGCCAGAGAGGTATTCACTAGGAACCTAAAGCCTGTATAATGATGATGGTTATAATATGAATATAAAGGAGGCCAGAGAGGTATTCACTAGGAACCTAAAGCCTGTATAATGATGGCGGTTATAATATGACGTCTATAAAGGAGGCCAGAGAGGTATTCACTAGGAACCTAAAGCCTGTATAATGATGACGGTTATAATATGAATATAAAGGAGGCCAGAGAGGTATTCACTAGGAACCTAAAGCCTGTATAATGATGACGGTTATAATATGAATATAAAGGAGGCCAGAGGTGTATTCACTAGGAACCTAAAGCCTGTATAATGATGACGGTTATAATATGAATATAAAGGAGGCCAGAGAGGTATTCACTAGGAACCTAAAGCCTGTATAATGATGACGGTTATAATATGATGTCTATAAAGGAGGCCAGAGAGGTATTCACTAGGAACCTAAAGCCTGTATAATGATGACGGTTATAATATGAATATAAAGGAGGCCAGAGAGGTATTCACTAGGAACCTAAAGCCTGTATAATGATGACGGTTATAATATGAATATAAAGGAGGCCAGAGAGGTATTCACTAGGAACCTAAAGCCTGTATAATGATGACGGTTATAATATGAATATAAAGGAGGCCAGAGGGGTATTCACTAGGAACCTAAAGCCTGTATAATGATGACGGTTATAATATGAATATAAAGGAGGCCAGAGAGGTATTCACTAGGAACCTAAAGCCTGTATAATGATGACGGTTATAATATGAATATAAAGGAGGCCAGAGAGGTATTCACTAGGAACCTAAAGCCTGTATAATGATGACGGTTATAATATGAATATAAAGGAGGCCAGAGAGGTATTCACTAGGAACCTAAAGCCTGTATAATGATGACGGTTATAATATGAATATAAAGGAGGCCAGAGAGGTATTCACTAGGAACCTAAAGCCTGTATAATGATGACGGTTATAATATGAATATAAAGGAGGCCAGAGGGGTATTCACTAGGAACCTAAAGCCTGTATAATGATGACGGTTATAATATGAATATAAAGGAGGCCAGAGGGGTATTCACTAGGAACCTAAAGCCTGTATAATGATGACGGTTATAATATGAATATAAAGGAGGCCAGAGGTGTATTCACTAGGAACCTAAAGCCTGTATAATGATGACGGTTATAATATGAAGTTATAAAGGAGGCCAGAGGTGTATTCACTAGGAACCTAAAGCCTGTATAATGATGGCGGTTATAATATGAATATAAAGGAGGCCAGAGAGGTATTCACTAGGAACCTAAAGCCTGTATAATGATGACGGTTTATAATATGAAGTCTATAAAGGAGGCCAGAGAGGTATTCACTAGGAACCTAAAGCCTGTATAATGATGACGGTTATAATATGAATATAAAGGAGGCCAGAGAGGTATTCACTAGGAACCTAAAGCCTGTATAATGATGACGGTTATAATATGAATATAAAGGAGGCCAGAGAGGTATTCACTAGGAACCTAAAGCCTGTATAATGATGACGGTTATAATATGAATATAAAGGAGGCCAGAGAGGTATTCACTAGGAACCTAAAGCCTGTATAATGATACGCGGTTATAATATGAATATAAAGGGAGGCCAGAGAGGTATTCACTAGGAACCTAAAGCCTGTATAATGATGACGGTTATAATATGAATATAAAGGAGGCCAGAGAGGTATTCACTAGGAACCTAAAGCCTGTATAATGATGACGGTTATAATATGAATATAAAGGAGGCCAGAGGGTATTCACTAGGAACCTAAAGCCTGTATAATGATGACGGTTATAATATGAATATAAAGGAGGCCAGAGAGGTATTCACTAGGAACCTAAAGCCTGTATAATGATGACGGTTATAATATGAATATAAAGGAGGCCAGAGAGGTATTCACTAGGAACCTAAAGCCTGTATAATGATGACGGTTATAATATGAATATAAAGGAGGCCAGAGAGGTATTCACTAGGAACCTAAAGCCTGTATAATGATGACGGTTATAATATGAATATAAAGGAGGCCAGAGAGGTATTCACTAGGAACCTAAAGCCTGTATAATGATGACGGTTATAATATGAATATAAAGGAGGCCAGAGATGTATTCACTAGGAACCTAAAGCCTGTATAATGATGACGGTTATAATATGAATATAAAGGAGGCCAGAGAGGTATTCACTAGGAACCTAAAGCCTGTATAATGATGACGGTTATAATATGAATATAAAGGAGGCCAGAGAGGTATTCACTAGGAACCTAAAGCCTGTATAATGATGACGGTTATAATATGAATATAAAGGAGGCCAGAGAGGTATTCACTAGGAACCTAAAGCCTGTATAATGATGACGGTTATAATATGAATATAAAGGAGGCCAGAGAGGTATTCACTAGGAACCTAAAGCCTGTATAATGATGACGGTTATAATATGAAGTCTATAAAGGAGGCCAGAGAGGTATTCACTAGGAACCTAAAGCCTGTATAATGATGACGGTTATAATATGAATCTATAAAGGAGGCCAGAGAGGTATTCACTAGGAACCTAAAGCCTGTATAATGATGACGGTTATAATATGAAGTCTATAAAGGAGGCCAGAGAGGTATTCACTAGGAACCTAAAGCCTGTATAATGATGACGGTTATAATATGAAGCTATAAAGGAGGCCAGAGAGGTATTCACTAGGAACCTAAAGCCTGTATAATGATGACGGTTATAATATGAATATAAAGGAGGCCAGAGAGGTATTCACTAGGAACCTAAAGCCTGTATAATGATGACGGTTATAATATGAAGTCTATAAAGGAGGCCAGAGAGTGTATTCACTAGGAACCTAAAGCCTGTATAATGATGACGGTTATAATATGACGCTATAAAGGAGGCCAGAGAGGTATTCACTAGGAACCTAAAGCCTGTATAATGATGACGGTTATAATATGAATATAAAGGAGGCCAGAGAGGTATTCACTAGGAACCTAAAGCCTGTATAATGATGACGGTTATAATATGAATATAAAGGAGGCCAGAGAGGTATTCACTAGGAACCTAAAGCCTGTATAATGATGACGGTTATAATATGAATATAAAGGAGGCCAGAGGTGTATTCACTAGGAACCTAAAGCCTGTATAATGATGACGGTTATAATATGAAGTCTATAAAGGAGGCCAGAGAGGTATTCACTAGGAACCTAAAGCCTGTATAATGATGACGGTTATAATATGAATATAAAGGAGGCCAGAGAGGTATTCACTAGGAACCTAAAGCCTGTATAATGATGACGGTTATAATATGAATATAAAGGAGGCCAGAGGTGTATTCACTAGGAACCTAAAGCCTGTATAATGATGACGGTTATAATATGAATCTATAAAGGAGGCCAGAGAGGTATTCACTAGGAACCTAAAGCCTGTATAATGATGACGGTTATAATATGAATATAAAGGAGGCCAGAGAGGTATTCACTAGGAACCTAAAGCCTGTATAATGATGACGGTTATAATATGAATATAAAGGGAGGCCAGAGAGGTATTCACTAGGAACCTAAAGCCTGTATAATGATGACGGTTATAATATGAATATAAAGGAGGCCAGAGAGGTATTCACTAGGAACCTAAAGCCTGTATAATGATGACGGTTATAATATGAATATAAAGGAGGCCAGAGAGGTATTCACTAGGAACCTAAAGCCTGTATAATGATGACGGTTATAATATGAATATAAAGGAGGCCAGAGAGGTATTCACTAGGAACCTAAAGCCTGTATAATGATGACGGTTATAATATGAATATAAAGGAGGCCAGAGAGGTATTCACTAGGAACCTAAAGCCTGTATAATGATGAGCGGTTATAATATGAATATAAAGGAGGCCAGAGGGTATTCACTAGGAACCTAAAGCCTGTATAATGATGACGGTTATAATATGAATATAAAGGAGGCCAGAGAGGTATTCACTAGGAACCTAAAGCCTGTATAATGATGACGGTTATAATATGAATATAAAGGAGGCCAGAGGTGTATTCACTAGGAACCTAAAGCCTGTATAATGATGACGGTTATAATATGAATATAAAGGAGGCCAGAGAGGTATTCACTAGGAACCTAAAGCCTGTATAATGATGACGGTTATAATATGAATATAAAGGAGGCCAGAGATGTATTCACTAGGAACCTAAAGCCTGTATAATGATGACGGTTATAATATGAATATAAAGGAGGCCAGAGAGGTATTCACTAGGAACCTAAAGCCTGTATAATGATGACGGTTATAATATGAAGTATAAAGGAGGCCAGAGGTGTATTCACTAGGAACCTAAAGCCTGTATAATGATGACGGTTATAATATGAATATAAAGGAGGCCAGAGAGGTATTCACTAGGAACCTAAAGCCTGTATAATGATGACGGTTATAATATGAATATAAAGGAGGCCAGAGGTGTATTCACTAGGAACCTAAAGCCTGTATAATGATGACGGTTATAATATGAATATAAAGGAGGCCAGAGAGGTATTCACTAGGAACCTAAAGCCTGTATAATGATGACGGTTATAATATGAATATAAAGGAGGCCAGAGAGGTATTCACTAGGAACCTAAAGCCTGTATAATGATGACGGTTATAATATGAATATAAAGGAGGCCAGAGGGTATTCACTAGGAACCTAAAGCCTGTATAATGATGACGGTTATAATATGAATATAAAGGAGGCCAGAGGATGTATTCACTAGGAACCTAAAGCCTGTATAATGATGACGGTTATAATATGAAGTCTATAAAGGAGGCCAGAGGGGTATTCACTAGGAACCTAAAGCCTGTATAATGATGACGGTTATAATATGAATATAAAGGAGGCCAGAGAGGTATTCACTAGGAACCTAAAGCCTGTATAATGATGACGGTTATAATATGAATATAAAGGAGGCCAGAGAGGTATTCACTAGGAACCTAAAGCCTGTATAATGATGACGGTTATAATATGAAGTCTATAAAGGAGGCCAGAGAGGTATTCACTAGGAACCTAAAGCCTGTATAATGATGACGGTTATAATATGAATATAAAGGAGGCCAGAGAGGTATTCACTAGGAACCTAAAGCCTGTATAATGATGACGGTTATAATATGAATATAAAGGAGGCCAGAGAGGTATTCACTAGGAACCTAAAGCCTGTATAATGATGACGGTTATAATATGAATATAAAGGAGGCCAGAGAGGTATTCACTAGGAACCTAAAGCCTGTATAATGATGACGGTTATAATATGAATATAAAGGAGGCCAGAGATGTATTCACTAGGAACCTAAAGCCTGTATAATGATGACGGTTATAATATGAATATAAAGGAGGCCAGAGAGGTATTCACTAGGAACCTAAAGCCTGTATAATGATGACGGTTATAAATGAAGTCTATAAAGGAGGCCAGAGGGGTATTCACTAGGAACCTAAAGCCTGTATAATGATGACGGTTATAATATGAATATAAAGGAGGCCAGAGAGTGTATTCACTAGGAACCTAAAGCCTGTATAATGATGACGGTTATAATATGAATATAAAGGAGGCCAGAGAGGTATTCACTAGGAACCTAAAGCCTGTATAATGATGACGGTTATAATATGAATATAAAGGAGGCCAGAGAGGTATTCACTAGGAACCTAAAGCCTGTATAATGATGAGGTTATAATATGAATATAAAGGAGGCCAGAGAGGTATTCACTAGGAACCTAAAGCCTGTATAATGATGACGGTTATAATATGAATATAAAGGAGGCCAGATAGGTATTCACTAGGAACCTAAAGCCTGTATAATGATGACGGTTATAATATGAATATAAAGGAGGCCAGAGAGGTATTCACTAGGAACCTAAAGCCTGTATAATGATGACGGTTATAATATGAATATAAAGGAGGCCAGAGATGTATTCACTAGGAACCTAAAGCCTGTATAATGATGACGGTTATAATATGAAGCTATAAAGGAGGCCAGAGAGGTATTCACTAGGAACCTAAAGCCTGTATAATGATGACGGTTATAATATGAAGTCTATAAAGGAGGCCAGAGAGGTATTCACTAGGAACCTAAAGCCTGTATAATGATGACGGTTATAATATGAATTATAAAGGAGGCCAGAGAGGTATTCACTAGGAACCTAAAGCCTGTATAATGATGACGGTTATAATATGAAGTCTATAAAGGAGGCCAGAGGGTATTCACTAGGAACCTAAAGCCTGTATAATGATGGCGGTTATAATATGCGACTATAAAGGAGGCCAGAGAGGTATTCACTAGGAACCTAAAGCCTGTATAATGATGACGGTTATAATATGAATATAAAGGAGGCCAGAGAGGTATTCACTAGGAACCTAAAGCCTGTATAATGATGACGGTTATAATATGAATATAAAGGAGGCCAGAGAGGTATTCACTAGGAACCTAAAGCCTGTATAATGATGACGGTTATAATATGAATATAAAGGAGGCCAGAGGGGTATTCACTAGGAACCTAAAGCCTGTATAATGATGACGGTTATAATATGAAGTCTATAAAGGAGGCCAGAGAGGTATTCACTAGGAACCTAAAGCCTGTATAATGATGACGGTTATAATATGAATATAAAGGAGGCCAGAGGGGTATTCACTAGGAACCTAAAGCCTGTATAATGATGACGGTTATAATATGAATATAAAGGAGGCCAGAGAGGTATTCACTAGGAACCTAAAGCCTGTATAATGATGACGGTTATAATATGAATATAAAGGAGGCCAGAGAGGTATTCACTAGGAACCTAAAGCCTGTATAATGATGACGGTTATAATATGAATATAAAGGAGGCCAGAGAGGTATTCACTAGGAACCTAAAGCCTGTATAATGATGACGGTTATAATATGAATATAAAGGAGGCCAGAGAGGTATTCACTAGGAACCTAAAGCCTGTATAATGATGACGGTTATAATATGAATATAAAGGAGGCCAGAGAGGTATTCACTAGGAACCTAAAGCCTGTATAATGATGACGGTTATAATATGAATATAAAGGAGGCCAGAGAGGTATTCACTAGGAACCTAAAGCCTGTATAATGATGACGGTTATAATATGAATATAAAGGAGGCCAGAGAGGTATTCACTAGGAACCTAAAGCCTGTATAATGATGACGGTTATAATATGAATATAAAGGAGGCCAGAGAGGTATTCACTAGGAACCTAAAGCCTGTATAATGATGACGGTTATAATATGAATATAAAGGAGGCCAGAGAGGTATTCACTAGGAACCTAAAGCCTGTATAATGATGACGGTTATAATATGAATATAAAGGAGGCCAGAGAGGTATTCACTAGGAACCTAAAGCCTGTATAATGATGACGGTTATAATATGAATATAAAGGAGGCCAGAGAGGTATTCACTAGGAACCTAAAGCCTGTATAATGATGACGGTTATAATATGAATATAAAGGAGGCCAGAGAGGTATTCACTAGGAACCTAAAGCCTGTATAATGATGACGGTTATAATATGAATATAAAGGAGGCCAGAGGTGTATTCACTAGGAACCTAAAGCCTGTATAATGATGACGGTTATAATATGAAGTCTATAAAGGAGGCCAGAGAGGTATTCACTAGGAACCTAAAGCCTGTATAATGATGACGGTTATAATATGAATATAAAGGAGGCCAGAGAGGTATTCACTAGGAACCTAAAGCCTGTATAATGATGACGGTTATAATATGAATATAAAGGAGGCCAGAGAGGTATTCACTAGGAACCTAAAGCCTGTATAATGATGACGGTTATAATATGAATATAAAGGAGGCCAGAGAGGTATTCACTAGGAACCTAAAGCCTGTATAATGATGGCGGTTATAATATGAATATAAAGGAGGCCAGAGGTGTATTCACTAGGAACCTAAAGCCTGTATAATGATGACGGTTATAATATGAATATAAAGGAGGCCAGAGAGTGTATTCACTAGGAACCTAAAGCCTGTATAATGATAGCGGTTATAATATGAAGTCTATAAAGGAGGCCATAGATGTATTCACTAGGAACCTAAAGCCTGTATAATGATGACGGTTATAATATGAAGTCTATAAAGGAGGCCAGAGAGGTATTCACTAGGAACCTAAAGCCTGTATAATGATGACGGTTATAATATGAATATAAAGGAGGCCAGAGAGGTATTCACTAGGAACCTAAAGCCTGTATAATGATGACGGTTATAATATGAATATAAAGGAGGCCAGAGAGGTATTCACTAGGAACCTAAAGCCTGTATAATGATGACGGTTATAATATGAAGTCTATAAAGGAGGCCAGAGGTGTATTCACTAGGAACCTAAAGCCTGTATAATGATGACGGTTATAATATGAAGTCTATAAAGGAGGCCAGAGAGGTATTCACTAGGAACCTAAAGCCTGTATAATGATGACGGTTATAATATGAATATAAAGGAGGCCAGAGAGGTATTCACTAGGAACCTAAAGCCTGTATAATGATGACGGTTATAATATGAATATAAAGGAGGCCAGAGAGGTATTCACTAGGAACCTAAAGCCTGTATAATGATGACGGTTATAATATGAATATAAAGGAGGCCAGAGAGGTATTCACTAGGAACCTAAAGCCTGTATAATGATGACGGTTATAATATGAATATAAAGGAGGCCAGAGAGGTATTCACTAGGAACCTAAAGCCTGTATAATGATGACGGTTATAATATGAAGTCTATAAAGGAGGCCAGAGAGGTATTCACTAGGAACCTAAAGCCTGTATAATGATGACGGTTATAATATGAATATAAAGGAGGCCAGAGGTGTATTCACTAGGAACCTAAAGCCTGTATAATGATGCGACGGTTATAATATGAATATAAAGGAGGCCAGAGGTGTATTCACTAGGAACCTAAAGCCTGTATAATGATGACGGTTATAATATGAATATAAAGGAGGCCAGAGAGGTATTCACTAGGAACCTAAAGCCTGTATAATGATGACGGTTATAATATGAATATAAAGGAGGCCAGAGAGGTATTCACTAGGAACCTAAAGCCTGTATAATGATGACGGTTATAATATGAATATAAAGGAGGCCAGAGAGGTATTCACTAGGAACCTAAAGCCTGTATAATGATGACGGTTATAATATGAATATAAAGGAGGCCAGAGAGGTATTCACTAGGAACCTAAAGCCTGTATAATGATGACGGTTATAATATGAAGTCTATAAAGGAGGCCAGAGAGGTATTCACTAGGAACCTAAAGCCTGTATAATGATGACGGTTATAATATGAATATAAAGGAGGCCAGAGATGTATTCACTAGGAACCTAAAGCCTGTATAATGATGACGGTTATAATATGAAGTCTATAAAGGAGGCCAGAGAGGTATTCACTAGGAACCTAAAGCCTGTATAATGATGACGGTTATAATATGAAGTCTATAAAGGAGGCCAGAGAGGTATTCACTAGGAACCTAAAGCCTGTATAATGATGACGGTTATAATATGAATATAAAGGAGGCCAGAGAGGTATTCACTAGGAACCTAAAGCCTGTATAATGATGACGGTTATAATATGAAGTCTATAAAGGAGGCCAGAGGGTATTCACTAGGAACCTAAAGCCTGTATAATGATGACGGTTATAATATGACGTCTATAAAGGAGGCCAGAGAGGTATTCACTAGGAACCTAAAGCCTGTATAATGATGACGGTTATAATATGAATATAAAGGAGGCCAGAGAGGTATTCACTAGGAACCTAAAGCCTGTATAATGATGACGGTTATAATATGAATATAAAGGAGGCCAGAGAGGTATTCACTAGGAACCTAAAGCCTGTATAATGATGACGGTTATAATATGAATATAAAGGAGGCCAGAGAGGTATTCACTAGGAACCTAAAGCCTGTATAATGATGACGGTTATAATATGAATATAAAGGAGGCCAGAGAGGTATTCACTAGGAACCTAAAGCCTGTATAATGATGACGGTTATAATATGAATATAAAGGAGGCCAGAGAGGTATTCACTAGGAACCTAAAGCCTGTATAATGATGACGGTTATAATATGAATATAAAGGAGGCCAGAGAGGTATTCACTAGGAACCTAAAGCCTGTATAATGATGGCGGTTATAATATGAATATAAAGGAGGCCAGAGAGGTATTCACTAGGAACCTAAAGCCTGTATAATGATGACGGTTATAATATGAATATAAAGGAGGCCAGAGAGGTATTCACTAGGAACCTAAAGCCTGTATAATGATGACGGTTATAATATGAATATAAAGGAGGCCAGAGAGGTATTCACTAGGAACCTAAAGCCTGTATAATGATGACGGTTATAATATGAATATAAAGGAGGCCAGAGAGGTATTCACTAGGAACCTAAAGCCTGTATAATGATGACGGTTATAATATGAATATAAAGGAGGCCAGAGAGGTATTCACTAGGAACCTAAAGCCTGTATAATGATGACGGTTATAATATGAATATAAAGGAGGCCAGAGGTGTATTCACTAGGAACCTAAAGCCTGTATAATGATGACGGTTATAATATGAATATAAAGGAGGCCAGAGGTGTATTCACTAGGAACCTAAAGCCTGTATAATGATGACGGTTATAATATGAATATAAAGGAGGCCAGAGGTGTATTCACTAGGAACCTAAAGCCTGTATAATGATGACGGTTATAATATGAAGTCTATAAAGGAGGCCAGAGGTGTATTCACTAGGAACCTAAAGCCTGTATAATGATGGCGGTTATAATATGAATATAAAGGAGGCCAGAGAGGTATTCACTAGGAACCTAAAGCCTGTATAATGATGACGGTTATAATATGAAGTCTATAAAGGAGGCCAGAGAGGTATTCACTAGGAACCTAAAGCCTGTATAATGATGACGGTTATAATATGAATATAAAGGAGGCCAGAGAGGTATTCACTAGGAACCCTAAAGCCTGTATAATGATGACGGTTATAATATGAATATAAAGGAGGCCAGAGAGGTATTCACTAGGAACCTAAAGCCTGTATAATGATGACGGTTATAATATGAATATAAAGGAGGCCAGAGAGGTATTCACTAGGAACCTAAAGCCTGTATAATGATGACGGTTATAATATGAATATAAAGGAGGCCAGAGGTGTATTCACTAGGAACCTAAAGCCTGTATAATGATGACGGTTATAATATGAATATAAAGGAGGCCAGAGAGGTATTCACTAGGAACCTAAAGCCTGTATAATGATGACGGTTATAATATGAATATAAAGGAGGCCAGAGGTGTATTCACTAGGAACCTAAAGCCTGTATAATGATGACGGTTATAATATGAATATAAAGGAGGCCAGAGAGGTATTCACTAGGAACCTAAAGCCTGTATAATGATGACGGTTATAATATGAATATAAAGGAGGCCAGAGAGGTATTCACTAGGAACCTAAAGCCTGTATAATGATGACGGTTATAATATGAATATAAAGGAGGCCAGAGAGGTATTCACTAGGAACCTAAAGCCTGTATAATGATGACGGTTATAATATGAATATAAAGGAGGCCAGAGAGGTATTCACTAGGAACCTAAAGCCTGTATAATGATGACGGTTATAATATGAATATAAAGGAGGCCAGAGGTGTATTCACTAGGAACCTAAAGCCTGTATAATGATGACGGTTATAATATGAATATAAAGGAGGCCAGAGAGGTATTCACTAGGAACCTAAAGCCTGTATAATGATGACGGTTATAATATGAATATAAAGGAGGCCAGAGAGGTATTCACTAGGAACCTAAAGCCTGTATAATGATGACGGTTATAATATGAATATAAAGGAGGCCAGAGAGGTATTCACTAGGAACCTAAAGCCTGTATAATGATGACGGTTATAATATGAATATAAAGGAGGCCAGAGAGGTATTCACTAGGAACCTAAAGCCTGTATAATGATGACGGTTATAATATGAAGTCTATAAAGGAGGCCAGAGAGGTATTCACTAGGAACCTAAAGCCTGTATAATGATGACGGTTATAATATGAATATAAAGGAGGCCAGATATGTATTCACTAGGAACCTAAAGCCTGTATAATGATGACGGTTATAATATGAAGTCTATAAAGGAGGCCAGAGAGGTATTCACTAGGAACCTAAAGCCTGTATAATGATGACGGTTATAATATGAAGTCTATAAAGGAGGCCAGAGAGGTATTCACTAGGAACCTAAAGCCTGTATAATGATGACGGTTATAATATGAATATAAAGGAGGCCAGAGAGGTATTCACTAGGAACCTAAAGCCTGTATAATGATGACGGTTATAATATGAAGTCTATAAAGGAGGCCAGAGGTGTATTCACTAGGAACCTAAAGCCTGTATAATGATGACGGTTATAATATGACGTCTATAAAGGAGGCCAGAGAGGTATTCACTAGGAACCTAAAGCCTGTATAATGATGACGGTTATAATATGAATATAAAGGAGGCCAGAGAGGTATTCACTAGGAACCTAAAGCCTGTATAATGATGACGGTTATAATATGAATATAAAGGAGGCCAGAGAGGTATTCACTAGGAACCTAAAGCCTGTATAATGATGACGGTTATAATATGAATATAAAGGAGGCCAGAGGTGTATTCACTAGGAACCTAAAGCCTGTATAATGATGACGGTTATAATATGAAGTCTATAAAGGAGGCCAGAGAGGTATTCACTAGGAACCTAAAGCCTGTATAATGATGACGGTTATAATATGAATATAAAGGAGGCCAGAGAGGTATTCACTAGGAACCTAAAGCCTGTATAATGATGACGGTTATAATATGAATATAAAGGAGGCCAGAGGTGTATTCACTAGGAACCTAAAGCCTGTATAATGATGACGGTTATAATATGAATATAAAGGAGGCCAGAGAGGTATTCACTAGGAACCTAAAGCCTGTATAATGATGACGGTTATAATATGAATATAAAGGAGGCCAGAGGTGTATTCACTAGGAACCTAAAGCCTGTATAATGATGACGGTTATAATATGAATATAAAGGAGGCCAGAGAGGTATTCACTAGGAACCTAAAGCCTGTATAATGATGACGGTTATAATATGAATATAAAGGAGGCCAGAGGTGTATTCACTAGGAACCTAAAGCCTGTATAATGATGACGGTTATAATATGAATATAAAGGAGGCCAGAGAGGTATTCACTAGGAACCTAAAGCCTGTATAATGATGACGGTTATAATATGAAGTCTATAAAGGAGGCCAGAGGTGTATTCACTAGGAACCTAAAGCCTGTATAATGATGACGGTTATAATATGAATATAAAGGAGGCCAGAGAGGTATTCACTAGGAACCTAAAGCCTGTATAATGATGACGGTTATAATATGAATATAAAGGAGGCCAGAGGTGTATTCACTAGGAACCTAAAGCCTGTATAATGATGACGGTTATAATATGAATATAAAGGAGGCCAGAGAGGTATTCACTAGGAACCTAAAGCCTGTATAATGATGACGGTTATAATATGAATATAAAGGAGGCCAGAGAGGTATTCACTAGGAACCTAAAGCCTGTATAATGATGACGGTTATAATATGAATATAAAGGAGGCCAGAGGTGTATTCACTAGGAACCTAAAGCCTGTATAATGATGACGGTTATAATATGAATATAAAGGAGGCCAGAGGGGTATTCACTAGGAACCTAAAGCCTGTATAATGATGACGGTTATAATATGAAGTCTATAAAGGAGGCCAGAGGTGTATTCACTAGGAACCTAAAGCCTGTATAATGATGACGGTTATAATATGAAGTCTATAAAGGAGGCCAGAGAGGTATTCACTAGGAACCTAAAGCCTGTATAATGATGACGGTTATAATATGAATATAAAGGAGGCCAGAGAGGTATTCACTAGGAACCTAAAGCCTGTATAATGATGACGGTTATAATATGAATATAAAGGAGGCCAGAGAGGTATTCACTAGGAACCTAAAGCCTGTATAATGATGACGGTTATAATATGAATATAAAGGAGGCCAGAGAGGTATTCACTAGGAACCTAAAGCCTGTATAATGATGACGGTTATAATATGAATATAAAGGAGGCCAGATGTGTATTCACTAGGAACCTAAAGCCTGTATAATGATGACGGTTATAATATGAATATAAAGGAGGCCAGAGAGGTATTCACTAGGAACCTAAAGCCTGTATAATGATGACGGTTATAATATGAAGTCTATAAAGGAGGCCAGAGAGGTATTCACTAGGAACCTAAAGCCTGTATAATGATGACGGTTATAATATGAATATAAAGGAGGCCAGAGGTGTATTCACTAGGAACCTAAAGCCTGTATAATGATGACGGTTATAATATGAATATAAAGGAGGCCAGAGGTGTATTCACTAGGAACCTAAAGCCTGTATAATGATGACGGTTATAATATGAATATAAAGGAGGCCAGAGGTGTATTCACTAGGAACCTAAAGCCTGTATAATGATGACGGTTATAATATGAATATAAAGGAGGCCAGAGAGGTATTCACTAGGAACCTAAAGCCTGTATAATGATGACGGTTATAATATGAATATAAAGGAGGCCAGAGAGGTATTCACTAGGAACCTAAAGCCTGTATAATGATGACGGTTATAATATGAATATAAAGGAGGCCAGAGAGGTATTCACTAGGAACCTAAAGCCTGTATAATGATGACGGTTATAATATGAATATAAAGGAGGCCAGAGAGGTATTCACTAGGAACCTAAAGCCTGTATAATGATGACGGTTATAATATGAATATAAAGGAGGCCAGAGAGGTATTCACTAGGAACCTAAAGCCTGTATAATGATGACGGTTATAATATGAATATAAAGGAGGCCAGAGAGGTATTCACTAGGAACCTAAAGCCTGTATAATGATGACGGTTATAATATGAATATAAAGGAGGCCAGAGAGGTATTCACTAGGAACCTAAAGCCTGTATAATGATGACGGTTATAATATGAATATAAAGGAGGCCAGAGAGGTATTCACTAGGAACCTAAAGCCTGTATAATGATGACGGTTATAATATGAATATAAAGGAGGCCAGATATGTATTCACTAGGAACCTAAAGCCTGTATAATGATGACGGTTATAATATGAAGTCTATAAAGGAGGCCAGAGAGGTATTCACTAGGAACCTAAAGCCTGTATAATGATGACGGTTATAATATGAATATAAAGGAGGCCAGATATGTATTCACTAGGAACCTAAAGCCTGTATAATGATGACGGTTATAATATGAAGTCTATAAAGGAGGCCAGAGAGGTATTCACTAGGAACCTAAAGCCTGTATAATGATGACGGTTATAATATGAAGTCTATAAAGGAGGCCAGAGAGGTATTCACTAGGAACCTAAAGCCTGTATAATGATGACGGTTATAATATGAATATAAAGGAGGCCAGAGAGGTATTCACTAGGAACCTAAAGCCTGTATAATGATGACGGTTATAATATGAAGTCTATAAAGGAGGCCAGAGGTGTATTCACTAGGAACCTAAAGCCTGTATAATGATGACGGTTATAATATGACGTCTATAAAGGAGGCCAGAGAGGTATTCACTAGGAACCTAAAGCCTGTATAATGATGACGGTTATAATATGAATATAAAGGAGGCCAGAGAGGTATTCACTAGGAACCTAAAGCCTGTATAATGATGACGGTTATAATATGAATATAAAGGAGGCCAGAGAGGTATTCACTAGGAACCTAAAGCCTGTATAATGATGACGGTTATAATATGAATATAAAGGAGGCCAGAGGTGTATTCACTAGGAACCTAAAGCCTGTATAATGATGACGGTTATAATATGAAGTCTATAAAGGAGGCCAGAGAGGTATTCACTAGGAACCTAAAGCCTGTATAATGATGACGGTTATAATATGAATATAAAGGAGGCCAGAGAGGTATTCACTAGGAACCTAAAGCCTGTATAATGATGACGGTTATAATATGAATATAAAGGAGGCCAGAGGTGTATTCACTAGGAACCTAAAGCCTGTATAATGATGACGGTTATAATATGACGTCTATAAAGGAGGCCAGAGATGTATTCACTAGGAACCTAAAGCCTGTATAATGATGACGGTTATAATATGAATATAAAGGAGGCCAGAGAGGTATTCACTAGGAACCTAAAGCCTGTATAATGATGACGGTTATAATATGAATATAAAGGAGGCCAGAGGTGTATTCACTAGGAACCTAAAGCCTGTATAATGATGACGGTTATAATATGAATATAAAGGAGGCCAGAGAGGTATTCACTAGGAACCTAAAGCCTGTATAATGATGACGGTTATAATATGAATATAAAGGAGGCCAGAGAGGTATTCACTAGGAACCTAAAGCCTGTATAATGATGACGGTTATAATATGAATATAAAGGAGGCCAGAGGTGTATTCACTAGGAACCTAAAGCCTGTATAATGATGACGGTTATAATATGAATATAAAGGAGGCCAGAGAGGTATTCACTAGGAACCTAAAGCCTGTATAATGATGACGGTTATAATATGAATATAAAGGAGGCCAGAGAGGTATTCACTAGGAACCTAAAGCCTGTATAATGATGACGGTTATAATATGAATATAAAGGAGGCCAGAGAGGTATTCACTAGGAACCTAAAGCCTGTATAATGATGACGGTTATAATATGAATATAAAGGAGGCCAGAGAGGTATTCACTAGGAACCTAAAGCCTGTATAATGATGACGGTTATAATATGAATATAAAGGAGGCCAGAGAGGTATTCACTAGGAACCTAAAGCCTGTATAATGATGACGGTTATAATATGACGTCTATAAAGGAGGCCAGAGAGGTATTCACTAGGAACCTAAAGCCTGTATAATGATGACGGTTATAATATGACGTCTATAAAGGAGGCCAGAGAGGTATTCACTAGGAACCTAAAGCCTGTATAATGATGACGGTTATAATATGAATATAAAGGAGGCCAGAGAGGTATTCACTAGGAACCTAAAGCCTGTATAATGATGACGGTTATAATATGAATATAAAGGAGGCCAGAGGTGTATTCACTAGGAACCTAAAGCCTGTATAATGATGACGGTTATAATATGAAGTCTATAAAGGAGGCCAGAGAGGTATTCACTAGGAACCTAAAGCCTGTATAATGATGACGGTTATAATATGAATATAAAGGAGGCCAGAGGTGTATTCACTAGGAACCTAAAGCCTGTATAATGATGACGGTTATAATATGAAGTCTATAAAGGAGGCCAGAGAGGTATTCACTAGGAACCTAAAGCCTGTATAATGATGACGGTTATAATATGAAGTCTATAAAGGAGGCCAGAGAGGTATTCACTAGGAACCTAAAGCCTGTATAATGATGACGGTTATAATATGAATATAAAGGAGGCCAGAGAGGTATTCACTAGGAACCTAAAGCCTGTATAATGATGGCGGTTATAATATGACGTCTATAAAGGAGGCCAGAGAGGTATTCACTAGGAACCTAAAGCCTGTATAATGATGACGGTTATAATATGAATATAAAGGAGGCCAGAGAGGTATTCACTAGGAACCTAAAGCCTGTATAATGATGACGGTTATAATATGAATATAAAGGAGGCCAGAGGTGTATTCACTAGGAACCTAAAGCCTGTATAATGATGACGGTTATAATATGAATATAAAGGAGGCCAGAGAGGTATTCACTAGGAACCTAAAGCCTGTATAATGATGGCGGTTATAATATGATGTCTATAAAGGAGGCCAGAGAGGTATTCACTAGGAACCTAAAGCCTGTATAATGATGACGGTTATAATATGAATATAAAGGAGGCCAGAGAGGTATTCACTAGGAACCTAAAGCCTGTATAATGATGACGGTTATAATATGAATATAAAGGAGGCCAGAGAGGTATTCACTAGGAACCTAAAGCCTGTATAATGATGACGGTTATAATATGAATATAAAGGAGGCCAGAGGTGTATTCACTAGGAACCTAAAGCCTGTATAATGATGACGGTTATAATATGAATATAAAGGAGGCCAGAGAGGTATTCACTAGGAACCTAAAGCCTGTATAATGATGACGGTTATAATATGAATATAAAGGAGGCCAGAGAGGTATTCACTAGGAACCTAAAGCCTGTATAATGATGACGGTTATAATATGAATATAAAGGGAGGCCAGAGAGGTATTCACTAGGAACCTAAAGCCTGTATAATGATGACGGTTATAATATGAATATAAAGGAGGCCAGAGAGGTATTCACTAGGAACCTAAAGCCTGTATAATGATGACGGTTATAATATGAATATAAAGGAGGCCAGAGGTGTATTCACTAGGAACCTAAAGCCTGTATAATGATGACGGTTATAATATGAATATAAAGGAGACCAGAGGTGTATTCACTAGGAACCTAAAGCCTGTATAATGATGACGGTTATAATATGAATATAAAGGAGGCCAGAGGTGTATTCACTAGGAACCTAAAGCCTGTATAATGATGACGGTTATAATATGAAGTCTTTAAAGGAGGCCAGAGGTGTATTCACTAGGAACCTAAAGCCTGTATAATGATGGCGGTTATAATATGAATATAAAGGAGGCCAGAGAGGTATTCACTAGGAACCTAAAGCCTGTATAATGATGACGGTTATAATATGAAGTCTATAAAGGAGGCCAGAGAGGTATTCACTAGGAACCTAAAGCCTGTATAATGATGACGGTTATAATATGAATATAAAGGAGGCCAGAGAGGTATTCACTAGGAACCCTAAAGCCTGTATAATGATGACGGTTATAATATGAATATAAAGGAGGCCAGAGAGGTATTCACTAGGAACCTAAAGCCTGTATAATGATGACGGTTATAATATGAATATAAAGGAGGCCAGAGAGGTATTCACTAGGAACCTAAAGCCTGTATAATGATGACGGTTATAATATGAATATAAAGGAGGCCAGAGGTGTATTCACTAGGAACCTAAAGCCTGTATAATGATGACGGTTATAATATGAATATAAAGGAGGCCAGAGAGGTATTCACTAGGAACCTAAAGCCTGTATAATGATGACGGTTATAATATGAATATAAAGGAGGCCAGAGGTGTATTCACTAGGAACCTAAAGCCTGTATAATGATGACGGTTATAATATGAATATAAAGGAGGCCAGAGAGGTATTCACTAGGAACCTAAAGCCTGTATAATGATGACGGTTATAATATGAATATAAAGGAGGCCAGAGAGGTATTCACTAGGAACCTAAAGCCTGTATAATGATGACGGTTATAATATGAATATAAAGGAGGCCAGAGAGGTATTCACTAGGAACCTAAAGCCTGTATAATGATGACGGTTATAATATGAATATAAAGGAGGCCAGAGAGGTATTCACTAGGAACCTAAAGCCTGTATAATGATGACGGTTATAATATGAATATAAAGGAGGCCAGAGGTGTATTCACTAGGAACCTAAAGCCTGTATAATGATGACGGTTATAATATGAATATAAAGGAGGCCAGAGAGGTATTCACTAGGAACCTAAAGCCTGTATAATGATGACGGTTATAATATGAATATAAAGGAGGCCAGAGAGGTATTCACTAGGAACCTAAAGCCTGTATAATGATGACGGTTATAATATGAATATAAAGGAGGCCAGAGAGGTATTCACTAGGAACCTAAAGCCTGTATAATGATGACGGTTATAATATGAATATAAAGGAGGCCAGAGAGGTATTCACTAGGAACCTAAAGCCTGTATAATGATGACGGTTATAATATGAAGTCTATAAAGGAGGCCAGAGAGGTATTCACTAGGAACCTAAAGCCTGTATAATGATGACGGTTATAATATGAATATAAAGGAGGCCAGATATGTATTCACTAGGAACCTAAAGCCTGTATAATGATGACGGTTATAATATGAAGTCTATAAAGGAGGCCAGAGAGGTATTCACTAGGAACCTAAAGCCTGTATAATGATGACGGTTATAATATGAAGTCTATAAAGGAGGCCAGAGAGGTATTCACTAGGAACCTAAAGCCTGTATAATGATGACGGTTATAATATGAATATAAAGGAGGCCAGAGAGGTATTCACTAGGAACCTAAAGCCTGTATAATGATGACGGTTATAATATGAAGTCTATAAAGGAGGCCAGAGGTGTATTCACTAGGAACCTAAAGCCTGTATAATGATGACGGTTATAATATGACGTCTATAAAGGAGGCCAGAGAGGTATTCACTAGGAACCTAAAGCCTGTATAATGATGACGGTTATAATATGAATATAAAGGAGGCCAGAGAGGTATTCACTAGGAACCTAAAGCCTGTATAATGATGACGGTTATAATATGAATATAAAGGAGGCCAGAGAGGTATTCACTAGGAACCTAAAGCCTGTATAATGATGACGGTTATAATATGAATATAAAGGAGGCCAGAGGTGTATTCACTAGGAACCTAAAGCCTGTATAATGATGACGGTTATAATATGAAGTCTATAAAGGAGGCCAGAGAGGTATTCACTAGGAACCTAAAGCCTGTATAATGATGACGGTTATAATATGAATATAAAGGAGGCCAGAGAGGTATTCACTAGGAACCTAAAGCCTGTATAATGATGACGGTTATAATATGAATATAAAGGAGGCCAGAGGTGTATTCACTAGGAACCTAAAGCCTGTATAATGATGACGGTTATAATATGACGTCTATAAAGGAGGCCAGAGATGTATTCACTAGGAACCTAAAGCCTGTATAATGATGACGGTTATAATATGAATATAAAGGAGGCCAGAGAGGTATTCACTAGGAACCTAAAGCCTGTATAATGATGACGGTTATAATATGAATATAAAGGAGGCCAGAGGTGTATTCACTAGGAACCTAAAGCCTGTATAATGATGACGGTTATAATATGAATATAAAGGAGGCCAGAGAGGTATTCACTAGGAACCTAAAGCCTGTATAATGATGACGGTTATAATATGAATATAAAGGAGGCCAGAGAGGTATTCACTAGGAACCTAAAGCCTGTATAATGATGACGGTTATAATATGAATATAAAGGAGGCCAGAGAGGTATTCACTAGGAACCTAAAGCCTGTATAATGATGACGGTTATAATATGAAGTCTATAAAGGAGGCCAGAGAGGTATTCACTAGGAACCTAAAGCCTGTATAATGATGACGGTTATAATATGAATATAAAGGAGGCCAGAGAGGTATTCACTAGGAACCTAAAGCCTGTATAATGATGACGGTTATAATATGAATATAAAGGAGGCCAGAGGTGTATTCACTAGGAACCTAAAGCCTGTATAATGATGACGGTTATAATATGAATATAAAGGAGGCCAGAGAGGTATTCACTAGGAACCTAAAGCCTGTATAATGATGACGGTTATAATATGAATATAAAGGAGGCCAGAGGTGTATTCACTAGGAACCTAAAGCCTGTATAATGATGACGGTTATAATATGAATATAAAGGAGGCCAGAGAGGTATTCACTAGGAACCTAAAGCCTGTATAATGAGGACGGTTATAATATGAATATAAAGGAGGCCAGAGATGTATTCACTAGGAACCTAAAGCCTGTATAATGATGACGGTTATAATATGAATATAAAGGAGGCCAGAGAGGTATTCACTAGGAACCTAAAGCCTGTATAATGATGACGGTTATAATATGAAGTCTATAAAGGAGGCCAGAGGTGTATTCACTAGGAACCTAAAGCCTGTATAATGATGACGGTTATAATATGAATATAAAGGAGGCCAGAGAGGTATTCACTAGGAACCTAAAGCCTGTATAATGATGACGGTTATAATATGAATATAAAGGAGGCCAGAGAGGTATTCACTAGGAACCTAAAGCCTGTATAATGATGACGGTTATAATATGAATATAAAGGAGGCCAGAGAGGTATTCACTAGGAACCTAAAGCCTGTATAATGATGACGGTTATAATATGAATATAAAGGAGGCCAGAGGTGTATTCACTAGGAACCTAAAGCCTGTATAATGATGACGGTTATAATATGAATATAAAGGAGGCCAGAGGTGTATTCACTAGGAACCTAAAGCCTGTATAATGATGACGGTTATAATATGAAGTCTATAAAGGAGGCCATAGGTGTATTCACTAGGAACCTAAAGCCTGTATAATGATGACGGTTATAATATGAAGTCTATAAAGGAGGCCAGAGAGGTATTCACTAGGAACCTAAAGCCTGTATAATGATGACGGTTATAATATGAATATAAAGGAGGCCAGAGAGGTATTCACTAGGAACCTAAAGCCTGTATAATGATGACGGTTATAATATGAATATAAAGGAGGCCAGAGAGGTATTCACTAGGAACCTAAAGCCTGTATAATGATGACGGTTATAATATGAAGTCTATAAAGGAGGCCATAGGTGTATTCACTAGGAACCTAAAGCCTGTATAATGATGACGGTTATAATATGAAGTCTATAAAGGAGGCCAGAGAGGTATTCACTAGGAACCTAAAGCCTGTATAATGATGACGGTTATAATATGAATATAAAGGAGGCCAGAGAGGTATTCACTAGGAACCTAAAGCCTGTATAATGATGACGGTTATAATATGAATATAAAGGAGGCCAGAGAGGTATTCACTAGGAACCTAAAGCCTGTATAATGATGACGGTTATAATATGAATATAAAGGAGGCCAGAGGTGTATTCACTAGGAACCTAAAGCCTGTATAATGATGACGGTTATAATATGAATATAAAGGAGGCCAGAGAGGTATTCACTAGGAACCTAAAGCCTGTATAATGATGACGGTTATAATATGAAGTCTATAAAGGAGGCCAGAGAGGTATTCACTAGGAACCTAAAGCCTGTATAATGATGACGGTTATAATATGAATATAAAGGAGGCCAGAGGTGTATTCACTAGGAACCTAAAGCCTGTATAATGATGACGGTTATAATATGAATATAAAGGAGGCCAGAGGTGTATTCACTAGGAACCTAAAGCCTGTATAATGATGACGGTTATAATATGAATATAAAGGAGGCCAGAGGTGTATTCACTAGGAACCTAAAGCCTGTATAATGATGACGGTTATAATATGAATATAAAGGAGGCCAGAGAGGTATTCACTAGGAACCTAAAGCCTGTATAATGATGACGGTTATAATATGAATATAAAGGAGGCCAGAGAGGTATTCACTAGGAACCTAAAGCCTGTATAATGATGACGGTTATAATATGAATATAAAGGAGGCCAGAGAGGTATTCACTAGGAACCTAAAGCCTGTATAATGATGACGGTTATAATATGAAGTCTATAAAGGAGGCCAGAGGTGTATTCACTAGGAACCCTAAAGGGGAGGGAACTTCCTGAATTTGTCCAATAGAAACTCTTGTTTTTTGTTGCAAAACGTTTTCCGTTGTGAAATGTTTTTCTACGGTGTGCTGTAATGAACCCATCCAGTTGTTTGTACTGAGATCTCCTTGGTCTCACAGCAGGGGGTGAGGAAAGGGGAGAGAGGGGAGAGAGGGGGGATGGGGTTGAGCACCTTAATGGGCGGGTGAGATGGTTCATTTAGGGTGGGGTGGTGACTGCCCCCCCCCTCCCCCAGCTGTGATAATGACTCCCGCTGGGTGGGGGGTAGGGGGCACCAGCAGGAACAGACGCTGCCTGTCACCTGTCTAAAACATAGGAGATGATTCTCCACTCCTCCCTCTCTCTCTCTCTCTCTCTCTCTCACTCTCTCTCTCTCTCGTTCTATCTATTTACACAATGAGCCTGATTCTGATTCCACCGTATTCCTGACACCAGTCCATGACTCTTAAATCCAGGGAGTGAAATCTACGGGGGTCACACGTCATGGAGAAGGGTAGAGCAGAACTGGGGCTCTTGCATAGACTTACTTGCTGTCACAGGAGCCAAATATGGCACAGGTGCAAAGAATGGTGCTCTATCCACCTCTATGGGCCGGTCTTTCTCTATCCTCTACTCTCCTGTCCAGTAGGTGGCCCTCTATCCACCTCTATGGGCTGGTCTTTCTCTATTCCCTCCTGTCCAGCAGGTGGCCCTCTATCCACCTCTATGGGCTGGTCTTTCTCTACCCTCTACTCCTCCTGTCCAGCCGGTGGCCCTCTATCCACCTCTATGGGCTGGTATTTCTCTACGCTCTACTCCTCCTGTCCAGCCGGTGGCCCTCTATCCACCTCTATGGGCTGGTCTTTCTCTACGCTCTACTCCTCCTGTCCAGCCGGTGGCCCTCTATCCACCTCTATGGGCTGGTATTTCTCTACCCTCTCCTCTCCTGTCCAGCCGGTGGCCCTCTATCCACCTCTATGGGCTGGTCTTTCTCTACGCTCTACTCCTCCTGTCCAGCCGGTGGCCCTCTATCCACCTCTATGGGCCGGTCTTTCTCTACCCTCTACTCCTCCTGTCCAGCAGGTGGCCCTCTATCCACCTCTATGGGCCGGTCTTTCTCTACCCTCTACTCCTCCTGTCCAGCAGGTGGCCCTCTATCCACCTCTATGGGCCGGTCTTTCTCTACCCTCTACTCCTCCTGTCCAGCCGGTGGCCCTCTATCCACCTCTATGGGCTGGTCTTTCTCTACTCCTCCTGTCCAGCAGGTGGCCCTCTATCCACCTCTATGGGCTGGTCTTTCTCTACCCTCTACTCCTCCTGTCCAGCAGGTGGCCCTCTACACTATGGGCTGGTCTTTCTCTACCCTCTACTCCTCCTGTCCAGCAGGTGGCCCTCTATCCACCTCTATGGGCTGGTCTTTCTCTGCCCTCTACTCCTCCTGTCCAGCCGGTGGCCCTCTATCCACCTCTATGGGCTGGTCTTTCTCTACCCTCTACTCCTCCTGTCCAGCAGGTGGCCCTCTATCCACCTCTATGGGCTGGTCTTTCTCTATGCTCTACTCCTCCTGTCCAGCCGGTGGCCCTCTATCCACCTCTATGGGCTGGTCTTTCTCTACCCTCTACTCCTCCTGTCCAGCCGGTGGCCCTCTATCCACCTCTATGGGCTGGTCTTTCTCTATGCTCTACTCCTCCTGTCCAGCCGGTGGCCCTCTATCCACCTCTATGGGCTGGTCTTTCTCTACCCTCTACTCCTCCTGTCCAGCCGGTGGCCCTCTATCCACCTCTATGGGCTGGTCTTTCTCTACCCTCTACTCCTCCTGTCCAGCCGGTGGCCCTCTATCCACCTCTATGGGCTGGTCTTTCTCTACCCTCTACTCCTCCTGTCCAGCAGGTGGCCCTCTATCCACCTCTATGGGCTGGTCTTTCTCTACCCTCTACTCCTCCTGTCCAGCTGGTGGCCCTCTATCCACCTCTATGGGCTGGTCTTTCTCTACTCCTCCTGTCCAGCCGGTGGCCCTCTATCCACCTCTATGGGCCGGTCTTTCTCTGCCCTCTACTCCTCCTGTCCAGCCGGTGGCGTTATGACTCAGTCACATGTGTTGCCCACCAACAAAGAAGACCAATCAATCAATCTTAAGACTCTTTACTTTACAGGTGAAACCAATAATGGTGAAAGATAATCATTAGACTGCATAGCTTTCACCTGGTCAGTTGTTTTTAGTGTGATGGAATAGGAGAAGCGAGGACGGACTTCATAGACAACTGGTAAAGAGCCTACGGTTTAATCTAATGAGAACCGGTGCCTCTGCATTCAGACAGACAGACCCCATTGGACAAACGGTGAGCAGGTATTCACTTCTTTCTTTTGGTGTAGCGCAGGGTTCTTAAATTCCGGTCCTGGAGGGCCGAAAACACCTCTGTTTTTCCATCCTCTCCTTCTCCTAATCAGGGGCTAATTCAGACCCGGGACACCAGGTGAGTGCAATTAAATACCAGGTAGAAATAAAAAAAAACAGAAGTGTTTTCGGCCCTCCAGGACCGGAATTGTTAGAACCCTGGTGTAGCGTGAAGTTTCCCCTAGACCAGCGTTTTCCCCGAACTCGGTCCTTGGGAACCGAAAGGGGGTGCACGTTTTGGTTCTTTTACCCCCTAGCACTACACAGCTGATTTTAAATAATCAACTAATCATCAAGCTTTGATTATTAGAATCAGCCGTGTAGTGTTAGGGCAAAAAAATATAAAAAAACGTGCACCCCTTGGGGTCCCCAGGACAGTTTGTGAAATGCTTCTCTGGGTCAGTTGACCTTTTTCCCCTCTAATGGTTAAGGTTCGGGCAGGGGGAGGGGAAGCTGATCCTAGATCTGAACATAGGAGGAACTTATCCAACCTGTTTGAATGGTGTTGTAGCGTTCAGAACCAGACTGAGGCTACTCTACAGACTCATCTAGAATCGTTCAATTATACTATAATTGCATTTGGCAACAGTGGTACCCATTTTATGCCAATAAAGCTTATTAGAATTTTTAAATACAGTTTTTATGTACAAAGTAATCACCACGTTTAGGCACAAGGCAACGGAGACTAAGGGGGAGGTTGAACCTCTTGTGTGTGTTTTTTAGTTTATTAGGATCTCCGTTAGCTGTTCCACATTCAGCAGCTACTGTTTATTAGGATATCCATTAGCTGTTCCACATGCAGCAGCTACTGTTTATTAGGATCTCCATTAGCTGTTCCACATTCAGCAGCTACTGTTTATTAGGATCTCCATTAGCTGTTCCACATGCAGCAGCCTCTGTTTATTAGGATCTCCATTAGCTGTTCCACATTCAGCAGCTACTGTTTATTAGGATCTCCATTAGCTGTTCCACATTCAGCAGCTACTGTTTATTAGGATCTCCATTAGCTGTTCCACATTCAGCAGCTACTGTTTATTAGGATCTCCATTAGCTGTTCCACATGCAGCAGCCTCTGTTTATTAGGATCTCCATTAGCTGTTCCACATTCAGCAGCTACTGTTTATTAGGATCTCCGTTAGCTGTTCCACATTCAGCAGCTACTGTTTATTAGGATCTCCATTAGCTGTTCCACATTCAGCAGCTACTGTTTATTAGGATCTCCATTAGCTGTTCCACATTCAGCAGCTACTGTTTATTAGGAATTCCATTAGCTGTTCCACATTCAGCAGCTACTGTTTATTAGGATCTCCATTAGCTGTTCCACATGCAGCAGCTACTGTTTATTAGGATCTCCATTAGCTGTTCCACATGCAGCAGCTACTGTTTATTAGGATCTCCATTAGCTGTTCCACATGCAGCAGCTACTGTTTATTAGGATCTCCATTAGCTGTTCCACATTCAGCAGCTACTGTTTATTAGGAACCCCATTAGCTGTTCCACATTCAGCAGCTACTGTTTATTAGGATCTCCATTAGCTGTTCCACATTCAGCAGCTACTGTTTATTAGGATCTCCATTAGCTGTTCCACATGCAGCAGCTACTCTTCCTGGGGTCCAAAACATAAAGGGAGTACAGACCAGTTAGACAAGAACAACATCAAATGAAATTTTAAAAAAATACATTTTCCTCCGGAGGTTGGAGGAGGGAGTTTGAAACAAGATGAAGATTCTACTGGCCGTGGCTCTCGCCCTGCTGTATGTCTGTGAGTAAAACAACCCATAGGGGTATGATGCCCCAGCTAACAACAAATGTTCCCACACCTTTAAAAAAAAAAAAAAAGATGGTTCCCTTAAAGTCTCATTAGGTAATGTTTTCTGTAGGAACGTTCCAGTGATGTGCAAGGACTTCTTCCCAAGATACAGTACCATTCCCTTAATGTCAAACAGAACTTCCCCAGAACGTGGTTACCGTGATTACCGTGTTCTCAGAATACAAGATGTTCTAGACATGTTTCATGGGAATGTTGCAAGAACGTTCCTGTGTCCAGTTTTTAAAAATCTTTTTTTTAAAGCAGACGCTTTTATCCAAAGCGACTTACAGTCATGTGTGCATACATTTTTACGTATGGGTGGTCCCGGGGATCGAACCCACTACCCTGGCGTTACAAGCGCCACGCTCTACCAGCTGAGCTACAGAGGACCAGTTTTCAGAGGGTAAACATGGTAACCGCCTTCTATTGGTAAGTTATGTTTTGACGTTAATTATGGAATCCGCATTAGGGGGGGAAACGGCGCCGCTGGCCGGTTATTGTTGTTGTTGTTGTTGTTGTAGCTGAGCAGAGGAGCGTCGCGCAGCAGGATCATAATGTGATAGTATATATTGGGCTTTTCTATCATGCCTGTGACGTCAAAAGGGGGGTAAAAAACTGTTGGTTGTTTGCAGTAACTTATTTGTTTGTAATATCACAAACGGACTTGGAAGTTTCATTTAATTAAGGATTCCAGCTTTTAAGGGAATGTTCTCCTAACTTTTAACGCCAAAACACGCTAAATTGGTTCTCAGGAGGTCTTTGCTAACATGAATAATAGAATGTTCCCAGGACTAAAAGCTAATTTTATGCTTGATCTGGAAATGTGGTCTGGAGGCTCTGTACAGAGCGGTGGGACGCAATTGTGGAGCCTTGCAGAGGCCAAATCGAGCTCCGTATGCCGATGCCGTGTGCCTCCCAAATTTTGGAACAATGCGGAGGGAACAAGTTCACACATTTTTTAAATACATCTTTATGATACCTCGCGTAGGGATTTCAGACACACAAAAAAATGAGTTTCAACTCCTGGAAAGAGATCGGGGCGGTAATGGGGGATAGATGCAGTTGAAGCGGTCAATGGAATGCAGACCGTTGGTGGGACTGAAGGACGCTGGATTGGTTCAACATTCAACAAACCGATCCATTGATGTATTGTAACAGGGGCCCACGTTGTGGTTACCAAAATCCAATTTGGCTAATTTCGCTGCATAACATTAAAAAAGTTGTCCCCCGCTTTTTTTCAGGTTTAGAAGAAGTGACTGCCAAATGCTAGCTCCCGTTCGTATAATCTGGTAGCATAGCTAGCATACAGAAATCGGTGGCGGTTGTCAGTCGTTTTTTTAACTGTAAACGCAGTTGATTTGATAACGATGACGTGAACGCGTATTAGGGGTTGACAATCCATACGAGCGTTAGACTCCGATGGGGCGGCAGGTAGCTTAGTGGTTAAGAGCGTTGTGCCAGTAACCGAAAGGTTGCTGGTTCTAATCCCCGAGCCGACTAGGTGAAAAATCTGTCGTTGTGCCCTTGAGCAAGGCACTTAACCCTAATTGCTCCTGTAAGTCGCTCTGGATAAGAGCGTCTGCTAAATGACTAAAATGTAAATGTACCTCCAACATAGTGTGAAATATACAATAGCCTAAATGTAAATGTAATTTTGCAATGAGGAGCTCCTGTGTCAAGCACTGGGGGGGAAAAGGACTCCCAACACCTCAAGAGGCAAGGTATTTTCATTTTAGCCAGTTAGCCGTAATTAGCCGGAAGGCTATCGCTACGAGTGGTGCGGCGCAGACCGGTTTATTGGATGCCGGCTCCCCCAAAAGCGGAAAAGAAGTATGAATAGCCCGTAAATGCCGTACGGCCCACTGCAGAACTAGACACTCAAACATCCAAGGGGAACATTACAAAAAAAACGTTCTTTCTCTCTAGAATTGTTAGCTGGGGGCACTGCAACTGCACTGATGTTTTTTGCACTTCAAAAGTGGGTTTGTACGGGTGTGCACTAATGAACACGATGTCCCAAGCCCTCTGTTGTGTAAATTAACCCTTCACATCTCTCTCCTCCCCCCCTCAGGGCTTCATAATGCCCAGAGGTCTGACGTCACCCAACAAGGAAGTGTTTGTGATCAGGTCAGTCTACAATGTACTGGAAGAACATGGGATGCCGCCGACCGGGTTCTGTACATGCTCGTTGTAGTTAGGAAAAATGGGTGAAATGTCAAGACTGGGGGAGGGAGAGAGAGGAGATAAGTAACTAACTATCGTTCTGTTCCTTTCCAGGCTCCTCCTCTGTCCATTGCCAGGCTCCTCCTCTCCCCTCTCTCTCTCTACTCCTGGTTGGTCTCTGTGATGGTTAAACTCCTCCTCTCCCCTCTCTCTCTCTACTCCTGGTTGGTCTCCCCGGTGGTTAAACTCCTCCTCTCCGCTCTTGCTCTGCTCCTCTCCTCCCTGTGTTACTCCGTCCTGCTCCTGCTGGCCGGGCCCTGCTGTATCGCCACCTTGTGTCTGTCTGCGCTAGCGTCCTGTCTCCATGTAGTTCTCTATATGGTTCACCTAGCGCTGGTGCTCTGTGCTCTGGCAGTGCTTGCCATTACTCCACACAAAATGGCTGACGTGAATGGGGCCCCAAAATGGCCACCGGTACCACTGCTAATGACCAAACCTTCTATGGCCAACTGGAAACTGCAGCTCCAAGACTCAGACAGATCTGGGATCAGTGTCGGGTCGTAAGGCTTCACAGCAAGGCTGAGGGCATAGTGTTAAGTCTGAAATTAAGTTTATCAATGTTTTGTCTTTTGTTGAAGAATAAATGATCTTCCCTGCTTCACGATTGTGTAAGCATATCCCTTCCTTTTCCCTAGCCTGTTTGGTCAACGTGGGTCCCCCTCATTAGTTAAGGAAATGTGTTTTAAACTGGGTTTTGGATTGTCATTTTAACCTGAAACTGAGATGTTGATTGCTGCAGAGAGATATTATCTGTTCTTACTCCTCTGCAGAGAGGGAGATAATTTGTCATTGTGTAGGTTGATGTTGATGGTCTGTTTTCCAACTCAAGGACCTCCAAATATGCAAAACAGCTTCCGGAACCGGCCAATAAGGAGACTAATGCTACGTTTACACAGGCAGCCCAATGCTGATACTTTTTTTCACTAATTGGTCTTTTGACCAATCAGATCAGCTATGAAAAACATCTGATGTGATTGGTCAAAAGACCAATTAGTGGAAAGAATATCAGATTATGGCTACCTGTGTAAACGTTGCCTAATCCTTCAATCTGATCGCGTTTTGTCAGATATGCACCTTTTTTAAAGGGGCTATCTGCGATTGCTACTTTTTTATTTTTTATTATACACAGTGAACAAAACATTAGGAACACCCTTCTGCCCTCAGAACAGCCTCAATTCTTCGGGGCATGGACTCTACAAGGTGTTCCACAGGGATGCTGGCCTATGTTGACTGCAATGCTTTCCACAGTTGGTTTAAATTGGCTGGATGTCCTTTGGGTGGTGGACCAATCTTATTTTTTTACCCCTTTTTCTCCCCAATTTCGTGGCCTCCAATTGGTTAGTCTTGTCCCATCGCTGCCACTCCTGTACGGACTCGGGAAGAGGCGAAGGTCGAGAGCCGTGCGTCCTCTGAAACACAACCCAACGGAGCCGCACTGCTTCTTGACACAGTGCCCGCTTAACCCGGAAGCCAGCCGCACCAATGTGTCGGAGGAAACACTGTACACCTGGCGACCGAGTCAGCGTGCACTGCGCCCGGCCCGCAACAGGAGTCGCTTATGCGCGATGGGACAAGAACATCCCTGCCGGCCAAACCCTCCCCTACCCTGGACGTGAACACCCACCAGCGTTGCAGTTTTCTTGACACAGTCAAACTGGTGCACCTGGCACCTACTACCATACCCCGTTCACCAAAGGCACTTAAATATTTTGTCTTGCCCATTCACCCTCTGAAATGGAACACATACACAATCCGTGTCTCAATCGTCTCAAGGCTTAAAAAAATCCTTCCTTAACCTGTCTCCTCCCCTTCATCTACACTGATTGAAGTGGATTTAACAAGTGACATCAATAAGGGATCATAGCTTTCACCTGGATTCACCTGGTCGGTCTGTCATGGAAAGAGCAGGTGTTTTGTGTAATACCCATTTGATTAGTGAAGTTTAACTTTTATAAATGCCTCGTGAGCTTAGTTGAACTGTCATCAGAACCCAAAATATACGTTTTTACTCCATTGTATAACATGGTTAAAACTTTTAATTTTAATATCATGGATTTGAGTCCGTCATGCATCCATGGCTCAATGAATTAAAGGCAATACCCCTGTGTTCGTTGGAGACCACATTCCCCTCTAAATGCTGTATACAGTGCATTCCGAAAGTATTCACACCCTGCCTTTATTCTAACATTTTATTAAATAAATACATCTCATCAATCTACACACAATGACAAAGCAAAAAAAAAAAAAAAAAGGTTTTTAGAAATGTTTTGTATATGTATAAAAAATAAAATGTTTAGTTACATAAGTATTCAGACCCATTGCTATGATGACTGCCTCGCCTGGTTCACCAACTACTTCTCAGTTAGAGTTCAATGTGTCAAATCGGAGGGCCTGTTGTCTGGACCTCTGGCCGTCTCTATGGGGGTGCCACAGGGTTCAATTCTCGGGCCGACTCTATTCTCTGTGTATATCAATGATGTCGCACTTGATGCTGGTGACTCTCAGATCCACCTCTACGCAGACGACACCATTTTGTATACATCTGGCCCTTCATTGGACACTGTGTTAACAAACCTCCAAACGAGCTTCAATGCCATACAACACTCCTTCAGTAGCCTCCAACTGCTCTTAAACACTAGTAAAACTAAATGCATGCTCTTCAATCGAACGCTGCTGGCACCCGCCCACCCGACTAGAATCACTACTCTCGGCGGGTCTGACCTAGAGTATGTGGACAACTACAAATACCTAGGTGTCTGGTTAGACTGTAAACTCTCCTTCCAGACTCACATTAAGCATCTCCAATCAAAAGTTAGATCTAGAATCGGCTTCCTATTTCGCAACAAAGCCTCCTTCACTCATGCTGCCAAACATGCCCTCGTAAAACTGACTATCCTACCGATCCTTGACTTCGGCGATGTCATTTACAAAATAGCCTCCAACACTCTACTCAGCAAATTGGATGTAGTCTATCACAGTGCCATCTGTTTTGTCTCCAAAGCCCCATATACTACCCACCACTGTGACCTGTACGCTCTTGTTGGCTGGCCCTCACTTCCTATTCGTCGCCAAACCCATTGGCTCCAGGCCATCTATAAATCACTGCTAGGCAAATCCCCACCTTATCTTAGCTCATTGGTCACCATAGCAACACCCACCCGTAGTCTGCGCTCCAGCAGGTATATCTCACTGGTCATCCCCAAAGCCAACACCTCCTTTGGCTGCCATTCCTTCCAGTTCTCTGCTGCCAATGACTGGAACGAATTGCAAAAATCTCTGAAGCTGGAGACTCTTTTCTCCCTCACTAACTTTAAGCATCAGTTGTCAGAGCACCTTACCGATCACTGCACCTGTACACAGCCATTCTGAAATTAGCCCGCCCAACTACCTCATCCCTATATTTTTATTTATTTTGCTCATTTGCACCCCAGTATCTCTATTTGCACATCATCTTCTGCACATCTATCATTCCAGTGTTAATACTAATTGTAATTATTTTGCACTATGGCCTATTTATTACCTTACCTCCATAACTTACTACATTCACACACACTGTATATATATATTTTCTGTTGTATTTTTGACTTTATGTTTTGTTTTACCCCATATGTAACTCTGTGTTGTTGTTTTTATCGCACTGCTTTGCTTTATCTTGGCCAGGTCGCAGTTGTAAATGAGAACTGGCTTACCTGGTTAAATAAAGGTGAAATCAAAATAAAATGAGACTCGGAATTTGAGCTCAGGTCCATCCTGTTTTCCATTAATCATCCTTAAAATGTTTCTACAACTTGATTGGAGTCCACCTGTGATGAATTCAATTGAAGGTCCCACAGTTGACAGTGCATGTCAGAGCCAAAACCAAGCCATGAGGTCGACGGAATTGGCCGTAGAGCTCTGACAGGATTGATCTGGGGAAGGGTACGAAAAAATGTCTGCAACATTGAAGGTCCCCAAGAACACCGTGGCCTCCATTCTTAAATGGAAGAAGTTTGGAACTACCAAGACTCTTCCTAGAGCTGGCCGCCCGGCCAAACTGAGCAAAATCGTCGGGGGAGAAGGGCCTTGGTCAGGGAGGTGACCAAGAACCCGATGGTCACTCTGACAGAGCTCCAGAGTTCCTCTGTGGAGATGGGAGAACCTTCCAGAAGGACAACCATCTCTGCAGCACTCCACCAATCAGGCCTTTATGGTAGAGTGGCCAGACGGAAGCCACTCCTCAGTAAAAGGCACATGACAGCCCTCTTAGAGTTTGCCAAAAGGCACCTAAAGGACTCTCAGACCATGAGAAACAATATTCTCAGGTCTGATGAAACCAAGATTGAACTCTTTGGCCTGAATGCCAAGCATCACGTATGGAGGAAACCAGGCACCGCTCATCACCTGGCCAATACCATCCCTTCGGTGAAGCATGGTGGTGGCAGCATCATGCTGTGGGGATGTTTTTCAGCGGCAGGGACTGGGAGACTAGTCAGGATCGAGGGAAAGATGAACGGAGCAAAGTACAGAGAGATCCTTGATGAAAACCTGCTCCAGAGCGCTCAGGACCTCAGACTGGGGCGAAGGTTCACCTTCCAACAGGACAACGACCCTAAACACACAGCCAAGACAACACAGGAGTGGCTTCGGGACAAGTCTCTGAATGTCCTTGAGTGGCCCAGCCAGAGCCCGGACTTGAACCCGATCGAACATCTCTGGAGAGTCCTGAAAATAGCTGTGCAGCGACGCTCCCCATCCAACCTGACAGAGCTTGAGAGGATCTGCAGAGAAGATTGGGAGGAACTCCCCAAATACAGGTGTGCCAAGCTTGTAGCGTCATACCCAAGAAGACTCGATGTTGTAATCACTGCCAGCTTCAACAAAGTACTGATTTTAAAGGGTCTGAATACCTAATGTAAATGTTTTCTAAAAACCTGTTTTTGCTTTGTCATTATGGGCAGTGGTGGAAAAAGTACCTACTTGTCATACTTGAGTAAAAGTAAAGATACCTTTTTAATATAAAATGACTGAAGTAAAAGTTAGTCAATAGTAAAATACCATTTGAGTAAAAGTATTGGGTTTTAAATATACTTAAGTATCAAAAGTAAAAGTGTAAATCTTTTCAAATTCCTTATATTAAGCAAACCAGACGGCACCATTTTCTAATTTTCTTATTTAGCCAGGGGCACACTCCAACACTCAGACATCTTTACAAACTAAGCATTTGTGTTTAGTGAGTCCACCAGATCAGAGGCAGTAGGGATGACCAGGGATGTTCTCTTGATAAGTGCGTGAATTGGACCATTTTCCTGTCCTGCTAAGCATTCAAAATGTAACGAGTAATTTAGGGTGTCGGGGGAAAAATGTATGGAGTAAAAAGTACATTATTTTCTTTAGGAATGTAGTAAAGTAAAAGTTGTCAAATATAAATGGTAAAGTACAGATATCCCAGAAACCTACTTAAGTAGTACTTTAAAGTATACTTAAGTACTTTACACCACTGATTTATGGGGTATAGTGTGTAGATTGATGAGGGGGAAAAAACAATTGAATCCATTTTAGAGGAAGGCTGTAATGTAACAAAATGTGGAAAAAGTCAAGGGGTCTGAATACTTTCCGAATGCACTGTATGTAGGCTCAACCGGAAATGTACTTTAAATGTGAAGCTGATCGACCGCGGATTGGATTGAATCCAGGCCCTAACTAGTAGAGATGGAACCAGAGGAGAAGCGGGCCCTAACTAGTAGAGATGGAACCAGAGGAGAAGCGGGCCCTAACTAGTAGAGATGGAACCAGAGGAGAAGCGGGCCCTAACTAGTAGAGATGGAACCAGAGGAGAAGCGGGCCCTAACTAGTAGAGATGGAACCAGAGGAGCAGCGGGCCCTAACTAGTAGAGATGGAACCAGAGGAGCAGCGGGCCCTAACTAGTAGAGATGGAACCAGAGGAGAAGCGGGCCCTAACTAGTAGAGATGGAACCAGAGGAGAAGCGGGCCCTAACTAGTAGAGATGGAACCAGAGGAGCAGCGGGCCCTAACTAGTAGAGATGGAACCAGAGGAGCAGGCCCTAACTAGTAGAGATGGAACCAGAGGAGCAGCGGGCCCTAACTAGTAGAGATGGAACCAGAGGAGAAGCGGGCCCTAACTAGTAGAGATGGAACCAGAGGAGCAGCGGGCCCTAACTAGTAGAGATGGAACCAGAGGAGCGGCGGGCCCTAACTAGTAGAGATGGAACCAGAGGAGCAGCGGGCCCTAACTAGTAGAGATGGAACCAGAGGAGCAGCGGGCCCTAACTAGTAGAGATGGAACCAGAGGAGCAGCAGCGGGCCCTAACTAGTAGAGATGGAACCAGAGGAGCAGCGGGCCCTAACTAGTAGAGATGGAACCAGAGGAGGAGCAGCGGGCCCTAACTAGTAGAGATGGAACCAGAGGAGCAGCGGGCCCTAACTAGTAGAGATGGAACCAGAGGAGCAGCGGGCCCTAACTAGTAGAGATGGAACCAGAGGAGCAGCGGGCCCTAACTAGTAGAGATGGAACCAGAGGAGAAGCGGCCCTAACTAGTAGAGATGGAACCAGAGGAGCAGCGGGCCCTAACTAGTAGAGATGGAACCAGAGGAGCAGCGGGCCCTAACTAGTAGAGATGGAACCAGAGGAGCAGCGGGCCCTAACTAGTAGAGATGGAACCAGAGGAGCAGCGGGCCCTAACTAGTAGAGATGGAACCAGAGGAGCAGCGGGCCCTAACTAGTAGAGATGGAACCAGAGGAGAAGCGGGCCCTAACTAGTAGAGATGGAACCAGAGGAGCAGCGGGCCCTAACTAGTAGAGATGGAACCAGAGGAGCAGCGGGCCCTAACTAGTAGAGATGGAACCAGAGGAGCAGCGGGCCCTAACTAGTAGAGATGGAACCAGAGGAGCAGCGTGCCCTAACTAGTAGAGATGGAACCAGAGGAGCAGCGGGCCCTAACTAGTAGAGATGGAACCAGAGGAGCAGCGGGCCCTAACTAGTAGAGATGGAACCAGAGGAGCAGCGGGCCCTAACTAGTAGAGATGGAACCAGAGGAGAAGCGGGCCCTAACTAGTAGAGATGGAACCAGAGGAGCAGCGGGCCCTAACTAGTAGAGATGGAACCAGAGGAGCAGTGGGCCCTAACTAGTAGAGATGGAACCAGAGGAGCAGCGGGCCCTAACTAGTAGAGATGGAACCAGAGGAGCAGCGGGCCCTAACTAGTAGAGATGGAACCAGAGGAGCAGCGGGCCCTAACTAGTAGAGATGGAACCAGAGGAGAAGCGGGCCCTAACTAGTAGAGATGGAACCAGAGGAGCAGCGGGCCCTAACTAGTAGAGATGGAACCAGAGGAGCAGCGGGCCCTAACTAGTAGAGATGGAACCAGAGGAGAAGCGGGCCCTAACTAGTAGAGATGGAACCAGAGGAGCAGCGGGCCCTAACTAGTAGAGATGGAACCAGAGGAGCAGCGGGCCCTAACTAGTAGAGATGGAACCAGAGGAGCAGCGGGCCCTAACTAGTAGAGATGGAACCAGAGGAGCAGCGGGCCCTAACTAGTAGAGATGGAACCAGAGGAGCAGCGGGCCCTAACTAGTAGAGATGGAACCAGAGGAGGAGCAGCGGGCCCTAACTAGTAGAGATGGAACCAGAGGAGCAGCGGGCCCTAACTAGTAGAGATGGAACCAGAGGAGCAGCGGGCCCTAACTAGTAGAGATGGAACCAGAGGAGCAGCGGGCCCTAACTAGTAGAGATGGAACCAGAGGAGCAGCGGGCCCTAACTAGTAGAGATGGAACCAGAGGAGCAGCGGGCCCTAACTAGTAGAGATGGAACCAGAGGAGCAGCGGGCCCTAACTAGTAGAGATGGAACCAGAGGAGAAGCTGGCCCTAACTAGTAGAGATGGAACCAGAGGAGCAGCGGGCCCTAACTAGTAGAGATGGAACCAGAGGAGCAGCGGGCCCTAACTAGTAGAGATGGAACCAGAGGAGCAGCGGGCCCTAACTAGTAGAGATGGAACCAGAGGAGCAGCGGGCCCTAACTAGTAGAGATGGAACCAGAGGAGCAGCGTGCCCTAACTAGTAGAGATGGAACCAGAGGAGCAGCGGGCCCTAACTAGTAGAGATGGAACCAGAGGAGCAGCGGGCCCTAACTAGTAGAGATGGAACCAGAGGAGAACCAACTAGCTATGTTTGTGTACTGTGAAGTCACCAGAAGGGATTAAAGATCATAGATATTGGTAGCCAAGTTACTTAACTCTCCACGTACAAGGTGGAGTTGAGCGGTGACGAGTGTGGGCTGACTGGAGAGCCAACTACATCGAGTCGCTGTCAATACTGTACAATCTTAAACCCTTCCCTGGTACCTGTGTTTGTCCTGTGTAAAGTTGGACCTGTCTTCGTTTGCTAAAATCCTTTACTTTTTAATAAAACCTTTTGTCAAATACAGCCACTGACCATTTCCTAGTTTCTGTTGCTATAACGGCAACTCAGCGTGAATGCGCACGTTCCAATTCAATCTCAGATTAGGCTAAAATATAGGGTTAGGCCAAAATTTAGGGTTAGCTTAAGATGTAGGCTGTGTTCCAAATGGTGGTGGCACCAGGACTCATTTAAGGATCAGGTCAAATGGTGGTGGCACTAGAACTCATTAAGGATCAGGACAAATGGTGGTGACACCAGAACTCATTACGGATCAGGTCAAATGGTGGTGACACCAGGACTCATTAAGGATCAGGTCAAATGGTGGTGACACCAGAACTCATTAAGGATCAGGTCAAATGGTGGTGTCACCAGAACTCATTACTGATCAGGTCAAATGGTGGTGAAACCAGAACTCATTAAGGATCAGGTCAAATGGTGGTGACACCAGGACTCATTAAGGATCAGGTCAAATGGTGGTGACACCAGAACTCATTAAGGATCAGGACAAATGGTGGTGACACCAGAACTCATTACGGATCAGGTCAAATGGTGGTGAAACCAGAACTCATTAAGGATCAGGTCAAATGGTGGTGACACCAGGACTCATTAAGGATCAGGTCAAATGGTGGTGACACCAGAACTCATTAAGGATCAGGTCAAATGGTGGTGACACCAGAACTCATTACGGATCAGGTCAAATGGTGGTGAAACCAGAACTCATTAAGGATCAGGTCAAATGGTGGTGACACCAGGACTCATTAAGGATCAGGTCAAATGGTGGTGACACCAGAACTCATTAAGGATCAGGACAAATGGTGGTGACACCAGAACTCATTACGGATCAGGTCAAATGGTGGTGAAACCAGAACTCATTAAGGATCAGGTCAAATGGTGGTGAAACCAGAACTCATTAAGGATCAGGTCAAATGGTGGTGACACCAGGACTCATTAAGGATCAGGACAAATGGTGGTGACACCAGAACTCATTAAGGATCAGGACAAATGGTGGTGACACCAGAACTCATTAAGGATCAGGTCAAATGGTGGTGACACCAGAACTCATTACGGATCAGGTCAAATGTTGGTGAAACCAGAACTCATTAAGGATCAGGTCAAATGGTGGTGACACCAGGACTCATTTAAGGATCAGGTCAAATGGTGGTGACACCAGAACTCATTAAGGATCAGGACAAATGGTGGTGTCACCAGAACTTATAAAGAAACAGGTCAAATGGTGGTGGCACCAGAACTCATTACGGATCAGGTCAAATGGACTCATAAAGGACCAGGTCCCTCCTGTACATCCATTGTCATTTAAAAAAGGGGAAAAGGTGTGTGTGTTTGTGTGTGCGCGTGCGCGTGCGTGTGTGTGTGTGTGTGTGTGTGATAGACACAGGCTGAGTGAGTATGGATCATAGAGCTGTATTAGAGTCCTAATTAGCATAAAGACTGGACGAGAGCCGCTCAAGCAGAGAATTAAAAAACCTTAATGTGCTGTCAACCCTCCTCTCTCTTTCTCTCTCTTCTCTTCTCTCTCGCTCACTCCCTCTCTTTCTCTCTCTCTCACTCACTCTTTCTCACTCTCTTTCTCTTTCTCAATCTCTCTTTCTTTCTCACTCACTCTCTCTCCCCCCTCTCTCTCACACTTTCTCTCTTTCACCTCTCTCTCTTTCTCCCTTTTACCCGTATTCTTTCTCTCTCCCTCCCTCCAACTCTCTTTTACGTCCTCTCTTATAGCTCGCTTTCCCTCTGTCTCTCCCTCTGTCTCTCCCTCTGTCTTTCTCTCTGTCTCTCCCTCTGTCTCTCCCTCTGTCTTTCCCTCTGTCTCTCTCTCTGTATCTCCCTCTGTCTCTCTCTCTGTCTTTCCATCTGTCTTTCCATCTGTCTTTCCCTCTGTCTCTCTCTCTGTCTCTCCCTCTGTCTCTCCCTCTGTCTTTCCCTCTGTCTCTCCCTCTGTCTCTCCCTCTGTCTCTCTCTGTCTCTCTCTCTGTCTCTCCCTCTGTCTCTCCCTCTGTCTTTCCCTCTGTCTCTCCCTCTGTCTCTCCCTCTGTCTCTCTCTGTCTTTCCATCTGTCTTTCCCTCTGTCTCTCCCTCTGTCTCTCCCTCTGTCTCTCCCTCTGTCTCTCCCTCTGTCTCTCTCTGTCTTTCCATCTGTCTTTCCCTCTGTCTCTCCCTCTGTCTCTCCCTCTGTCTTTCCCTCTGTCTCTCTCTCTGTATCTCCCTCTGTCTCTCTCTCTGTCTTTCCATCTGTCTTTCCCTCTGTCTTTCCATCTGTGTCTCTTTGTGCCTGTGAATTGGTTCTTGTTATCTAATTATAGATGATGAACAGAATATGGGTCTCAGGAGAGGGAGGGGGGATGAGGAGAGCAGGAATCAGTGTTTAGTTACTGTCCAGAAGGACGGAGAGATGGAGAAATATGTATCAGTGTTTAGTTACTGTCCAGAAGGAGAGGGAGAGATGGAGAAATATGTATCAGTGTTTAGTTACTGTCCAGAAGGAGAGAGAGATGGAGAAATATGCATCAGTGTTTAGTTACTGTCCAGAAGGACGGAGAGATGGAGAAATATGCATCAGTGTTTAGTTACTGTCCAGAAGGACGGAGAGATGGAGAAATATGTATCAGTGTTTAGTTACTGTCCAGAAGGAGAGAGAGATGGAGAAATATGCATCAGTGTTTAGTTACTGTCCAGAAGGAGAGGGAGATGGAGAAATATGCATCAGTGTTTAGTTACTGTCCAGAAGGACGGAGAGATGGAGAAATATGTATCAGTGTTTAGTTACTGTCCAGAAGGAGAGATGGAGGGAGAGAAGAGAGGAAGAGGAGGAGAGAAGGAAGAGGATATTAGTGTGTAAACAGAGAGACAGACAGATTGTGTGTGTGTGTGTGTGTGTGTGTGTGTGTGTGTGTGTGCGCAAGAGTGCGTGTGTTGTCAAGACTTCTCTTGCTAGCAGACGGGGTTAAAAGACTAAGGCCTCTCACACAGCCTCTCTTTTAGAACTGACAGCCCATTGACACACACACACACACACACACACACACACACACACACAGAATAACTATGAGCTTTACTGTAAATACAAACACAACCAGAAAGACAGCATTCTAGCAGCCCTTTATTTGACAGTCTTCTCTCTCTACGTTATCTAGTATTTTTCTCACCATCCTCTCTCTTCACTTCCATCTTTCTACCGCTCTCCTTCTTCCCCTCTCTCTCCCTCTCTCTCCGTCTGTCTGTCCGTCCGTCTACTCTCTCCCTCCCTCTCTCTCCCTCCCTCTGTTTCTCTCCCTCCTTCCCTCCATCCCCCCCTCACTTCCTCTCTCTCTAATTGGTGAGGGTTTGTTCAGACAGCCCCATTCATCATAAGACAACCCCTCAGGGAAAGAGGTAGAGAAGGAGTCAGACGGAGGGTGAGAGGGCCTGCTGCCTGTCAGTTCCCTCTTCTCCTCTGTTCCTCCCTCCTCTCTCCCTCCTCTGTTCCTCCCTCCTCTGTTCCTCCCTCCTCTGTTCCTCCCTCCTCTGTTCCTCCCTCCTCTCCCCCTCCCTCCTCTGTTCCTCCCTCCGCTGTTCCTCCCTCCTCTGCTCCTCCCTCCTCTGTTCCTCCCTCCTCTGCTCCTCCCTCCTCCCTCCTCTGTTCTTCCCTCCGCTGTTCCTCCCTCCTCTCTCCCTCCCTCCTCTGTTCCTCCCTCCTCTGTTCCTCCCTCCTCTCTCCCTCCCTCCTCCCTCCTCTGTTCCTCCCTCCTCTGTTCCTCCCTCCTCTCTCCCTCCCTCCTCTGTTCCTCCCTCCTCTGTTCCTCCCTCCTCTCTCCCTCCCTCCTCTGTTCCTCCCTCCGCTGTTCCTCCCTCCTCTCTCCCTCCCTCCTCTGTTCCTCCCTCCTCTCTCCCTCCCTCCTCTGTTCCTCCCTCCGCTGTTCCTCCCTCCTCTGTTCCTCCCTCCTCTCCCCCTCCCTCCTCTGTTCCTCCCTCCTCTGTTCCTCCCTCCCTCTTCTCCTCCCTCCTCTGTTCCTCCCTCCTCTGGTCCTCCCTCCTCTCTCCCTCCCTCCTCTTCTCCTCCCTCCTCTGTTCCTCCCTCCTCTGTTCCTCCCTCCTCTGTTCCTCCCTCCTCTGCTCCTCCCTCCTCTGTTCCTCCCTCCTCTGCTCATAGATGTCAGTTTTTCCAGGGAGGGAGGGAGGGAGGGAATGTAAGACACATTAGTTAGGCTATTAGTTCAACAAGCTGCCTCTGTTCCTGTCACTGTTGTTACACACACACTCACTCACACACACACACACACACACACTCACTCACTCACACACACACACACACACACTGACGTTTGACATTTAGAGAGAGAGAGAGAGAGGGAGGGAGAGAGAGAGGGATGGAGGGGGAGAGAGAGAGAGAGGGAGGGAGAGAGAGAGGGAGGGAGGGATGGAGGGGGAGAGAGAGAGAGAGAGAGGGAGAGAGAGAGGGAGGAGGGAGAGAGAGAGGGAGAGAGAGAGAGAGAGGGAGGGATGGAGGGGGAGAGAGAGAGGGAGGGAGGGAGGGAGGAGAGAGAGAGGAGGGAGGAGGGGGGGAGGGAGAGAGAGAAAGGGAGGGAGGGAGAGAGAGAGGGAGGGATGGAGGGGGGGAGAGAGAGAGAGAGGGATGGAGGGAGGGAGAGATAGAGAGAGAGAGAGAATTTAATGGGGGGGGGCTGTAATGAGTGTAACACCGCACATAACCACATGTCCCTGTGATCATTACTGTCAACCAACCAACACACACCCCCCATCTCTGCTGCAGTGGAGGAGAGGTGGAGGAGAGGTGGAGGAGAGGTGGAGGAGAGGTGGAGGAGAGGAGGAGGAGAGGAGGAGGGGAGGAGAGGTGGAGAGGAGAGGAGAGTGGAGGAGAGGTGGGGAGGAGGAGGTGGAGGAGAGGTGGGGGAGGGTGGAGGAGAGGTGGAGGAGAGGAGGAGGAGAGGAGGAGGAGAGGTGGAGGAGAGTGGAGAGAGGTGGAGGAGAGGAGGAGAGGGAGGAGGAGAGGTGGAGGAGAGGAGGAGGAGAGGTGGAGGAGAGGAGGAGGAGAGGTGGAGGAGAGGTGGAGGAGAGGTGGAGAGGTGGAGGAGAGGTGGGGAGAGGAGGAGGAGAGGTGGAGGAGAGGTGGAGGAGAGGAGGAGGAGAGGTGGAGGAGAGGTGGAGGAGGGGAGGAGGAGAGGTGGAGGAGAGGTGGAGGGAGGGAGGGAGGAGAGGAGGAGGAGAGGTGGAGGAGAGGTGGAGGAGAGGTGGAGGAGAGGAGGAGGAGAGGTGGAGGAGAGGTGGAGAGGGAGGAGAGGTGGAGGAGAGGTGGAGGAGAGGAGGAGGAGAGGTGGAGGAGAGGTGGAGGAGAGGAGGAGGAGAGGTGGAGGAGAGGTGGAGGAGAGGAGGAGGAGAGGTGGAGGAGAGGTGGAGGAGAGGTGGAGGAGAGGAGGAGGAGAGGTGGAGGAGAGGTGTGTGTGAAGGTCATTACGGAGCATGTAACGGTTTGGTCTATCAGGTCTAAGGTTTGGTCTATCAGGTCTACATGTCAGCAGGGAAAAGGTTGAAGTAAGTTCTGTCAGTAACTGGATTCATATAAAACATGACTCTGACTAGACAACGAGCACGGAAGTCTAACTGGATTCATAAACTCAGCAAAAAAAGAAACGTCCCTTTATCAGGACCCTGTCTTTCAAAGATAATTTGTAAAAATTGAAATAACTTCACAGATCTTTCATTGTAAAGGGTTTAAACACTGTTTCCCGTGCTTGTTCAATGAACCATAAACAATTAATTTACATGTACCTGTGGAACGGTCGTTAAGACACTAACAGCTTACAGACGGTAGGCAATTAAGGTCACAGTTATGAAAACTTAGGACACTAAAGAGGCCTTTCTATTGACTCTGAAAAACACCAAAAGAAAGATGCCCAGGGTCCCTGCTCATCTGCGTGAACGTGCCTTAGGCATGCTGCAAGGAGGCATGAGGACTGCAGATGTGGCCAGGACAATAAATTGCAATGTCCGTACTGTGAGACGCCTAAGACAGCGCTACAGGGAGACAGGACGGACAGCTGATCGTCCTCGCAGTGGCAGACCACGTGCAACAACACCTGCACAGGATCGGTACATCCGAACATCACACCTGCAAGGTAGCTTAGTGGTTAAGAGCGTTGTGCCAGTAACCGAAAGGTCGCTGGTTCTAATCCCCGAGCCGACTAGGTGAAAAATCTGTCTGTGCCCTTGAGCAAGGCACTTAACCCTAATTGCTCCTGTAAGTCGCTCTGGATAAGAGCATCTGCTAAATCACAAAACAAAAATAAAAAAAAGACAGGTACAGGATGGAAACAACTGCCCGAGTTACACCAGGAACGCACAATCCCTCCATCAGTGCTCAGACTGTCCGCAATAGGCTGAGAGAGACTGGACGGAGGGCTTGTAGGCCTGTTGTAAGGCAGGTCCTCACCAGACATCACCGGCAACAACGTCGCCTATGGGCACAAACCCACCGTCGCTGGACCAGACAGGACTGGCAAAAAGTGCTCTTCACTGACGAGTCGCGGTTTTGTCTCACCAGGGGGTGATGGTCGGTTTTCGCGTTTATTGTTGAAGGAATGAGGGTTACACCGAGGCCTGTACTCTGGAGCGGGATCGAGGTGGAGGGTCCGTCATGGTCTGGGGGCGGTATATCACAGCATCGTCGGACTGAGCTTGTTGTCATTGCAGGCAATCTCAATGCTGTGCGTTACAGGGAAGACATCTTCCTCCCTCATGTGGTACCCTTCCTGCAGGCTCATCCTGACATGACCCTCCAGCATGACAATGCCACCAGCCATACTGCTCGTTCTGTGCGTGATTTCCTGCAAGACAGGAATGTCAGTGTTCTGCCATGGCCAGCGAAGAGCCCGGATCTCAATCCCATTGAGCACGTCTGGGACCTGTTGGATCGGAGGGTGAGGGCTAGGGCCATTCCCCCCAGAAATGTCCGGGAACTTGCAGCTGCCTTGGTGGAAGAGTGGGGTAACATCTCACAGCAAGAACTGGCAAATCTGGTGCAGTCCATGAGAAGGAGATGCACTGCAGTACTTAATGCAGCTGGTGGCCACACCAGATACTGACCGTTACTTTTGATTTTGACCCCCCTTTATTCAGGGACACATTATTCAATTTCTGTTAGTCACATGTCTGTGGAACTTGTTCAGTTTATGTCTCAGTTGTTGAATCTTGTTATGTTCATACAAATATTTACACATGTTAAGTTTGCTGAAAATATGGCTCAGCGAGAGGACATTTCTTTTTTTGCTGAGTTTATAAAACATTACTCTGACTGATGATTGAGGAGATGATTGTGGACTACAGGAAAAAGAGGACTGAGCACGCCCCCATTCTCATCGACGGGGCTGTAGTGGAACAGGTTGAGAGCTTCAAGTTCCTTGGTGTCCACATCACCAACGAACTATCATGGTCCAAACGCACCAAGACAGTTGTGAAGAGGGCACGACAAAAGCCTATTCCCCCTCAGGAGACTGAAAAGATTTGGCATGGGTCCCCAGATCCTCAAAAATTCTACAGCTGCACCATCGAGAGCATCCTGACTGGTTGCATCACCGCCTGGTATGGCAACTGCTCGGCCTCCGACCGCAAGGCACTACAGAGGGTAGTGCGTACGGCCCAGTACATCACTGGGGCCAAGCTTCCTGCCATCCAGGACCTCTATACCAGGCGGTGTCAGAGAAAGGCCCTAGAAATTGTCTAAGACTCCAGCCACCCTAGTCATAGACTGTTCTCTCTGCTACCGCACGGCAAGCGGTACCGGAGCGCCAAGTCTAGGTCCAAAAGGCTTCCTTAACAGCTTCTACCCCCAAGCCATATGACTCCTGAACAGCTAATCAAATGGCTACCCGGACTATTTGCATTGTCGTCCCCAACCCACCCCTCTCTCTCAACCACCAATTCAATTTAAGGGCTTTATTGGCATGGGAAACACATGTTAACGTTGCCAAAGCAAGTGAAATAGATAATAAACTAAAATGAAATAAACTAAAATGAACAGTTACACTCACAAAAGTTCCAAAGGAATAGAGACATTTCAAATGTCATTATGGTTATGTACTCTCTCTCTCTCTCTCTCTCTCTCTCTCTCTCTCTCTCTCTCTCTCCCTCTCTCTCTCTCTCTCTCTCTCTCTCTCTCTCTCTCTCTCTCTCTCTCTCTCTCTCTCTCTCTCTCTCTCTCTCTGTCTCTGTCTCTCTCTCTGTCTCTCTCTCTGTCTCTCTCTCTCTCTCTCTCTCTCTCTCTCTCTCTCTCTCTCTCTCTCTCTCTCTCTCTCTCTCTCTCTCTCTCTCTCTGTCTCATCCCTCTCTCTCTCTCTCTCTCTCTCTCTCTCTCTCTCTCTCTCTCTCTCTCTCTCTCTCTCTCTCTCTCTCTCTCTCTCTCTCTCTCTCTCTCTCTCTCTCTCTCTCTCTCTCTCTCTCTCTCTCTCATCTCTCTCTCTCTCTTCCTCCTTTTATCCCTCTTCACTAATCAACCAAGCCAATTACCCAGATGCCCCAGCACCACCTCCCTACGGGAGTTCTGCAGGGCCAAAAAGCACCAGCAGTGACTGACGCTAATTTGGATGACTTTTTGCCCTCTTTTAACTACCACTGTTTTCTCTCCCTCTGTTCTCCCTCCTCGTCAGCGCAGAGACAGAAGAATTAGAGATGGGGTGTCAGATTAATGTTACGTAATTGGGGGGAGAGAAGAGAGGGAGGGGAGGAAGGAGAGAGGAAGTTGAGAGAGGTAAGGAGGCTGGAGCAAGGCCACGGATTTGATTGGCTAACTAAGTGGCTCAGTTTGACCTCTAACCCCTGTGTGATGTGATAGGGTGTCTCTCACGAGGAGGGGGTGTGGATGGATGGTGGTGGGGTTGAATAATACTTAACTTCACAGAGAGAGAGAGAAGAGAGAGAGAGAGAGAGAGAGAGAGAGAGAGAGAGACGAGAGAGAGAGAGAGAGAGAGAGAGAGAGAGAGAGAGAGAGAGAGAGAGAGAGAGAGAGAGAGAGAGAGAGAGAGAAGAGAGAGAGAGAGAGAGAGAGAGAGAGAGAGAGAGAGAGAGAGAGAGAGAGAGAGAGAGAGAGAGAGAGAGAGAGAGAGAGAGAGAGAACTTTTAGAAGTGGAGCTTTAGAAAACAGAAAGATGTAGATGTGGTTAAATTAGGAACACTGAGAATACAGACCTTTTCACAGACCTTTTCTCAGCTGGTCCTACAATTGGTATTCCCAGGCCTTGGCCCAAAACCCTGGGGGTATGTTGGTTGGCAAAGACCCAAAACCACACACCCAGTTGCTGTTCTGGTGTCCTGGGCACTCACCCAAACCATGGGCAGTCTAGCAAGTGTTTCAAGCTGTGTGTGTGTGTGCAGGCCAGCGTGTGTCCAGCTAAGTGCTGTTCACCGTGTGTGTGTGTGTGTGTAGTGTTTTGTCTTCATGTCGCCGCTTGTGTTCCATTATCACCCGCTACGCCTCCTTCTTGGACTGGGCCACCAGCCAACTGAGCTGTGCCGGGAGGCGCCATTCTCCCTGGTTGGGGGGGCGTGTGGGGATGTGTGGGTTCCAGCAGTGCTCTAGCCTCCCTGGTAGTTAATTGATTAATTGATTAGTGTCACTGATTGGCTGAACATGCCACTCACCTGCTGTCCCAGGTGGGGGTTTTCTGACTCTCTCGCTCTCTGTGTGTGTGTGTGTGTGTGTGTGTGTGTGTGTGTGTGTGTGTGTGTGTGTGTGTGTTGGTAGTTAAGAGGTAAGCATGGACACAACTTTTTAACTGTAAAAAAAAAAAAAAAAAGTACTTTTATTCTGAAGAACCCAATAAAATTATGGCAAATATTTACAAATAATTACTTTGTATCTTCACGGTACAGTACATAAATCCAAGATTCACAAACAACACACACTCTGTTGGACAGGAGGAGGACAGATGCACATATTATAATCTGGCTTAAATCACACCCTATTCCCTACGTAGTGCACTACTTTTCAATAGAAGTACACTATTATAAAGAGATTTTAGGGTGTTATTTCGGACGCCACCATAAACTGATTATGACAATCGATGCACCCAGAGAACTGCAATTCAACATTTCACCCGAAAAAAAATAAACCCATAAAATTTAAAATAATATTATCTTTTAACAATAACAACAGTTATAAAATATAAGCGTAATATCAAAGTCACTATTTATTTATTTCCAGTTTTCAGAACAAATTGTCTCACCATCTGAAACAAAATAACATTTAAAACAAAATTTTAAAAAGAGAGAAATTAAGTGACGTGATATCTTTGGCAAATTGGCAGAAAAATACATTCAAATATTAAAGAAGACGCCACAAAACAGGACAGAGAGGGAAAAAACACCAAGGTTTTGTTTTTGACACTACTAGAAAATTTGAATAAAAAACATACATACACATTTTATTTTAAAGAAGTATTTTTTCTTTTTTACATTGTTTTAAATCGTCCCCTTTCACAATATTTAAGGTATTTTAATATTTTCTGTTTTTAATTATTATTTTTGTATGTAACAAGTTTTGAAATTTTCCTCACATTGATAGAAGTGTATCTTTTAGTTTAAACAGGCTTAGTCTCAGGCTTTGGTGGATGCTACAGATATGTTTTTAATTCTCAGCTCTGGAGAGATTTCTCTCCATTCATTTAGATAACAAAATAAAAAAGTTTTGACTTTTCTTAAACCAAATTTAGCATTTTAACATCATCGCAGCATTTTCTGTTTTCTTTTATCTTTTTAAAAAAATGTGAAAAGGTAAAAACATGTTGACAGGAAGTTATGGGATGCCGAGGACACTGACGTCAGATTGTTCAGGAAAGGCCACAGTCTTCTGAGCAGAACCCTATGGGCTTCCCAACGGGCCCTGGTCAAATGTAGATTACTACCGTATTTAGGGACTAGGGTACCATTTGTAGGGTACTACTGTATTTAGGGACTAGGGTACCATTTGTAGGGTACTACTGTATTTAGGGACTAGGGTACCATTTGGGACACAGACCCGTATAGTCATTTAGTTGAGTTAATTTTTTTTGTTGTTGTAAAAGTTACTGAAGGCTGCTGAACCATGAATATTATAACGTTTATTTATTGTAAATAAACATTGTGCCACTAATTTGTTGTTGTCGTCATGGTGATACTGAAAAGCTGTGAGTTTTAGGAAGGCAGTATTATTTTATCTCA